>NW_024113427.1:0-26509 GCF_003073215.2 Triticum urartu | reverse complement strand
TGTTTCTGCACATAAATAACACCATGGCAATTCTGGCTGAAAACAACGTCAGTCCGGGTTAGTTCCATTCAAATCATGCAAGTTAGAGTCCAAAACAAGGGCAAAAGTGTTTGGAAAAGTAGATACGACGGAGACGTATCAACTCCACCAAGCTTAAACCTTTGCTTGTCCTCAAGCAATTCAGTTGACAAACTGAAAGTGATAAAGAAAAACTTTTACAAACTCTGTTTGCTCTTGTTGTTGTAAATATGTAAAGCCAGCATTCAAGTTTTCAGCAAAGATTATGAACTAACCATATTCACAATAACTCTTAGGTCTCATGTTTACTCATATCAATGGCATAATCAACTAGCGAGCAATAATAATAAATCTCGGATGACAACACTTTCTCAAAACAATCATAATATGATATAACAAGATGGTATCTCGCTAGCCCTTTCTGAGACCGCAAAACATAAATGCAGAGCACCTTTAAAGATCAAGGACTGACTAGACATTGTAATTCATGGTAAAAGAGATCCAGTCAAGTCATACTCAATGTAAACTAACAGTAATGAATGCAAATGACAGCGGTGCTCTCCAACTGGTGCTTTTTAATAAGAGGATGATGACTCAACATAAAAGTAAATAGATAGGCCCTTCGCAGAGGGAAGCAGGGATTTGTAGAGGTGCCAGAGCTCGATTTTGAAATAGAGGTGAATAATATTTTGAGCGGTATACTTTCATTGTCAACATAACAACCAAGAGATGGCGATATCTTCCATGCTACACACATTATAGGCGGTTCCCAAACAGAATGGTAAAGTTTATACTCCCCCTCCACCAACAAGCATCAATCCATGGCTTGCTCGAAACAACGAGTGCCTCCAACTAACAAGAGTCCCGGGGGAGTTTTGTTTGCAATTATTTTGATTTGATTTGCATAAAGCATGGGACTGGGCATCCCGGTGACCAGCCATTTTCTCGTGAGTGAGGAGCGGAGTCCACTCCTCTTGAGAATAACCCGCCTAACATGGAAGATACAGACAACCCTAGTTGATACATGAGCTATTCGAGCATACAAAACAGAATGTTTATTTGAAGGTTTAGAGTTTGGCACATACAAATTTACTTGGAACGGCAGGTAGATACCGTATATAGGTAGGTATGGTGGACTCATATGGAACAACTTTGGGGTTTATGGGATTGGATGCACAAGCAGTATTCCCGCTTAGTACAGGTGAAGGCTAGAAAAAGACTGGGAAGCGACCAGCTAGAGAGCGACAACAGTCATGAACATGCATTAAAATTAATCAACACCGAATGCAAGCATGAGTAGGATATAATGCACCATGAACATAAATATCGTAGAGGCTATGTTGATTTTGTTTCAACTACATGCGTGAACATGTGCCAAGTCAAGCCACTCGAATCGTTCAAAAGAGGATACCACCCTATCATACCACATCACAACCATTTTAATAGCATGTTGGCACGCAAGGTAAACCATTATAAGCTCCTAGCTAATTAAGCATGACATAAGCAACTATAATCTCTAATTGTCATTGCAAACATGTTTATTCATAATAGGCTGAATCAGGAACGATGAACTAATCATATTTACAAAAACAAGAGAGGTCGAGTTCATACCAGCTTCTCCCATCTCAATCAGTCCATCATATATCATCATAATTGCCTTTCACTTGCACGACCGAATGATGTGAATAATAATAACAGTGCACGTGCATTGGACTAAGCTGGAATCTGCAAGCATTCAATAAACAGGAGAAGACAAGGCAATATGGACTCTTGGTTAAATCAACAATAATGCATATAGGAGTCACTTCAACAATTTAATTATGGTCTTCTCCTATCGACCCCCAAAGAAAAGAAAAGAAATAAAACTATTTACACGGGAAAGCTCCCAACAAGCAAAAGAAGAACAGAAATCTTTTTGGGTTTTCTTTTTAATTACTACTACAAGCATATAAATTAAAGCTAGCTAAAAGCTACAACTAATTTTTTTGGTTTTTCTTAAGGTTTATGAAACACACAAGAAGAAAGCATAAAAAGGAAATAAACTATCATGGATATTACAATGAAAAAGTATGAGCACCGACATCTAGCAATGAGTGTGTGAACATAAATGTAATGTCGGTGGGAAATACGTACTCCCCCAAGCTTAGGCTTTTGGCCTAAGTTGGTCTATTGCCACGGATGGCCTGGCGGATATCCAAAGTTGTAGTTGGGGTCGTACTGAGATGCAGCAGTCATTGCATCGTGGGCTGCAGCTTGGAGGCGAGCTATCTCAGCCCTCCTCTTATACTCTTGCCTCCTCTCTGGTTATGTAATATCTCCCCTTTGCCTGAAAGTCAAAGAAAGTAGAAGCAGGGAGAGCGACGTGATAGGTGCTGTCGTCTGTCAAAGATGCGTGCGGGCGAGAGAGTTAGGAGCGAGACCCCCATATCCTCTCTTCTTTCCTTGACCTCCCCCTAGATAGGAGAGAGGATTTCCCCTCTGCCAGGCCCTCCATGGCGTAGGAGGTGCGAGAAGCGAGGAACTGTATCCGAGTTGATTCTCCCTCTAAACCATGCATCGCACGTACACCTATTAGTCCTTCCTATTGAGAGAGAGCGTTCATTACAAGAGACTAGCTTGAGGCAACCCTTCATACATATAATCCTCAAGTTTCTTAACATATGGCTTCTATAGGAGGAGTCCGTAACTCCGATTGGCGACAAAGAAATCATATAGCTGAACGATCGCGGTTGCTACTATTAAATTCTCAGGCACAATATAATCGCCATGCTTACAGATCGCGAATAGATAGAATCACTACAAACTAACCTGGCAACAAATGGCTCGCAAATTATATGTTATCTCCTAAACACATGCACTCCTAAGAATAACTGAGGTCAGTGGACACAGCATATCTTTAGACACGTGCTGGTGGCATCTCTTACACCATGGTATTCAGCGAGCGGCTCGCTCGCATCTGCCGAGAGCGCAAAACTAAAGGTGGCGTCAGACACCCGGCACCGTCGAGAACCACTCGACATGCGGGCCCTGTACAGGCTCAGCTTCGCGCGCGACTGATTCTCGAAGATATCTTCTCTCTCATTACAATAGCAAGAAAAGTCTACTAATAACTCAGACTCTACGGTAATAGAAACGAGATCTATCCACTCGTCAGATTCCTTATATCCCATTGTGGAAGTTTGCAAGCAGCTCGGTTAAGAGACTAATCCCACAGTTCTCATAGGATATATAGGATATTCTCCAAAACAAAAAACATGCAGAAATCTATTATCCAGTAGATAATCTGGGCAACTATCAGGCACAGTTTGAGGGATCTAGAGCTATGTTAGTAGATAAAGATCAACTACATCAATACGTAAAGGAATCGTGAGAATATGATGGTGTGCACCCCTGAGAGACGGCGAACATTTATGAGACGTTGTAAATATTGGCATCGAAGAACGAACCTAACAAATAACAGAGTAGAATACGCAGTAGATCAAGGATGATCCGTGACATTCTAATCCAGCGATATGGGAATCCCAGACACGTCAATACATGAAGGCATTCAACAGGCCGGGGCACTGACGAAGACACCGCCTGCCTCCGGATGATGAGGCTCATCATCAGCCATTCAATCGCATTGGCAACAGAGCCTCGAGCCGGTGCCTTGTTGCTATATATGTGAAGACCACCACCTTGGTGAGCCAGGGTTTTGTCCTGAAGCGAGTCCTTTTGGTATTCCTGCTGAAAATTCGTGACACTCACCAGTTTTTAGTAACTTCAAATAAATAACCAAACACTGCACTCACAAAATTGATAGCGAACTACGCAGTCAGGTTCGTAGTTCGCGTCCTATGAGAGCCTATATCATGCCATTAACTAGGAGACTACACAACTTACACAACTTCTTGACATTAGTCTACAGCACACATTGAAACGAATGGACACTGCGTCCGAGGCTATAGCGAGGCACTCCATATATTGTCTTCTACATGCATGAATCCATAGCGATACGAACAATGCGGACAAAACACTCAATTGGAACCAAGTAGGAGGACGATCACATACACAAGTGAAAGGCGAACCTCCCCCCTAAAGCAAATTGTTGATGAGACGTGCTATTGTAGCAATGAGAGCATCTCGTAAACTGCGGGAGCTAGTAACGAACATGAGCTAGAACTGGCAGCTCTAATGAGCGCTCTAGGAGATGGGATTGATTAATGAACTGAGAGGAAATTCAACGACAGTGGTGAAGTACAGCATATAAGTGTCACAGTGTGGTAGCCACCTGTGGGCCCAGACTGCTTGTTCGAGGAGCGGCGCGCCCAATGGGTGGGGCCAAGCAGCAGAGATGTGGACTCCTACGATGCCACTAGGGACTGTGATCCCACGCGCATAGGTGGAGTATGTGTCAGTCGAGTAAGACGAGTAGTTCATCATCTCGATAGCGCAGAAAAAAGTCTCTTCGAGACTAGCGTGCAGTTGCGGACAGCGAGATAGGGAATTATATATATATATCAATAGTGTGGAGGTAGCTATTAATAGGCACATATAATACATCGACTCATAAAACAGCATATTAACAATGTTTTGCTTAAGTTAACAACTAAATTGCCAATAACATAACCATAGTAGAGAAGAGTGTACATGAAGAGTTGGTCTTGCTCAAACTCATTCTATCGCCTCACATGCTTGCCATCCATACAGATATATAAGATCCCATCTACAAGGTTGATCATGCTCTTTGTGTCAAGCACCCATATACTGCCATATTCTAGAGTTGATCCAGCGGTATGTCACCACGGATTAAGAGGCATCTTCTCAGGTACATACATACACTAGGTTACCATCCAGCAAGAGCATTCTCCGCCCCGCATCATTTCGTCCGCCATCTCAATAGCAGAATATTATTTGTTCTCGGCAGTAATAAGACAGAGAACAACTAAGAGACGGCACGCAAAAATAGTGATGCGACGAGATGATTAGGCAGCCATCCAGACGATGCTATTGCCCAACATGAGACGTGTTTGATAACCCACAAGTATAGGGGATCGCAACAGTTTTCGATAAGTAAGAGTGTCAAACCCAACGAGGATCTAAAGGCAGAACAAATATTCCCTCAAGTTCTATCGACCACCGATACAACTCTACGCACGCTTGACGTTCGCTTTACCTAGAACAAGTATGAAACTAGAAGTACTTTGTAGGTGTTTTTGGATAGGTTTGCAAGATAATAAAGAGCATATAAATAAAGTGTAGGGTCTGTTTAGATAAAGACACAACTAAGTTAGTTTTAGTAAAGAGCTTTTTGTTACGAGAAAGTTATTTGTCCCTAGGCAATCGATAACTAGACCAGTAATCATTATTGCAATTTTCATATGAGGGAGAGGCATAAGCTAACATACTTTCTCTACTTGGATCATATGCACTTATGATTGAAACTCTAGCAAGCATCCGCAACTACTAAAAGATCATTAAGGTAAAACCTAACCATAGCATTAAAGCATAAAGTCCTCTTTATCCCATACGCAACAACCCCCTTACTCGGGTTTGTGTTTCAGTCACTCACGCAACCCACTATAAGTGAATCATGAATGTATTGCAACACCCTACAGCAGGGATCCCTCATGCTTGCGCGACACGAGAGCACCAAAGGACAGCACCAATAATAAAACATGCAAGTCAAACCAATCACGATCATCAAATAGCCCATAGGACAAAACAGATCTACTCAAACATCATAGGATAGCCATACATCATTGGGAAATAATATATAGCATTGAGCACCATGTTTAAGTAGAGATTACAGCGGGTAAGAGAGAGGTTACACCGCTGCATAGAGGGGGGAAGAGTTGGTGATGATGGCGTGAAGTTGTTGGTGAAGATTGCGGTGATGATGATGGCCCCCGATGACACTCCGGTGCCACCAGAAGCGAGGGGGAGGGAGCCCGCCTCCTTCTTCTTCTTCCTTGACCTCCTCCCTAGATGGGAGAAGGGTTTCCCCTCTGGTCCATGGCTGCCATGGCGTGGGAAGGGTGACAGCCCCTCCGAGATTGATTCTGTCTCTCTGTCTCTCTCTGTTTCTGCGTTCTCTGATTCTACCCTTTCACCGTTTCTTATATTCCCACAGATCCGTAACTCTGATTGGGCTGAAATTTTAACACGATCTCTATCTGGATATTAGCTTTATTGCGGCGAAAGAAGGGCACCAACCACCTTACGGGGTAGCCGCGAGGGTCAGGGTGCACCCCCCTGCCTCGTGGCCCCCTCGGGCATCGTCTCGCGTGGATTTTTCTTCCCAAAGATCATATATATTCCAAAAAATCTCCGTCAGTTTTTATCCCGTTTGGACTCCGTTTGATATGGATATTCTGTGAAACAAAAAACATGCAACAAACAGGAACTGGCACTGGGCACTGGATCAATATGTTAGTCCCAAAAATAGTATAAAAAGTTGCCAAAAGTATATGAAAGTTGTAGAATATTGGCATGGAACAATCTATCGATATGACGGAGATGTATCAGCAGCGCATATGGGACAAGCTCAATGGCGGGCAAGACAACACTCTCCTGCCGATAAACATCATGCAACAGATCCACCGGTGCATAGAGGCCGAGCAGGGTGTGGCCGATGCAGTCCTCCACCATGTTCCAATGGGCGTGTTCGTCGTTAAGCATATCAGTCAATGCATAGCAAGATAGGTCTTCTATTTCAGCAAAGCGCCAACGGTCCTCATCATCCTTTTCCTCTTAGACTGCCTAGGAGGAAATGGGTTTCTGCACCCGCAGTCTCTCCTTACTGTGTTTCCTAGATGGACAAAGTCTCTTTTATCATAGCACGTGATTCGTGATTGTGTATCAAGGTCAACAGCATTCAGATGCTTCACCTCATTATCATCGCTAGGTTGAGCATCAACAGAACATGGTATCATAAGATATTGCAGCAAGTTTCATGCATTTCCAGATTGTGTTTCAGCATCAAGAATAGAAATATCATAGGTGGGATCAGGTGCTTCAGCAATAGGTTGCCACTAGAAGCATGCATCCTATCATCGACGGTTTCTTTTGGTCTTCCTTTTAGAAGGACTAGCGACGCCTTGCACATAATTTCTATGAGAATCTTGCTCATTCTCTTACGGGGTGGCCTTCGGGATGCAAGAGGATGTCTGAGTCATCTTACCACGCTCGTCATACTCTAACATCATTATCATTTTTCTTACTATTTAATTCATTGAGCAAATCATTCGAGCTTTAAATACTTGTTCTACAGTTCGGCATAAAGCATTTATACTAATGAGATATTAAGTTGACCTTTAACTCTAGAAATATAATCACCCAAGTGTACAATCATATAAGCGTGTGGCCGCCCTATCCTGCCGCCCGCCATCCCCGTCGGTGTCGTCGTCGTCCCTCCAGCGGCGATACAACGCTGGAGGGCTACGGTAGCCTTGTCCAACGGCTGCTTGGCGCTCACGGAGGAGCTGCTCCACCTCCTGCTGCGTCGTGCAGAGTGCCACCGCGGCCACTGCCAACATGGCCTTCGGAGCCCTGGCGATGGCCTTGCCGCGGCCGGCATTTGCGGAGCAGTCACTAAGAGAGCACTCCTTGCTGATCTTGGTGAGCTTGCCATGAAGGCGGCGGCGACGCCTGGCGGCTGTCTCCACGGTGGTCACGGAGCGGTCGAGCGCCCACGCAGCGGCAAGGCCTGGGTCATTGCGGTTCCCAGTCCGGCGCCACGTCGCTCTTGGCGAACGCGGAACGGCGACTGGCATTGCGTCAGTCGTACCGCTCCTTCTACCGAGCCGCGCCCTCCGCCTCAGAGATGACGGCCCTCAAGCCCGAGGGACCGCCGAGGTAGTGGACGAGGCGGCCCCATGCATTCTTGATCGCGGGCGGAAGCTCCTCCTTGACGGTGAGGTGGTGGCGGTGCAACAACGAGAACGGCGCGTCGATGCGGCGGTAGCGGCTGCGTGGTAGGGACACAGGATCATCCTTGACGCTGCGTCTGCTCTAGATGTCGCGGTGGTGTGGGGGCGGGGCTGGCTCCTCCTTAACATGGCGTCTGATCTGGACGCCACGGTTCTGTCGGGGCAAGGCCGACTCCTTCACCGGCAGGAATGTGGATGTCTGCTCGGTCTTGACGGGGAGGCTGGCTCCTCCTTCACGTGCGTTGGCGTTGGCAGAGACAGCCCCATGTCATGGAGTGACCGCTCTGTCATTAACTCGATCTGACGGACGAAATCTTTGTCCGTTAGAGTGGCCTCCTTGAGGAGTCGGGGCGGCTGCTGCGGTGGCTCATGCGGCTGCTGCAGCGGTGCCTGCTCCTCCTTGTCACTAGAGGAGATGACGATCTCCTCCTTGGTGGAGGAGCCGGCCGCCGTGGATGCTGACGGGCCCAGAGAGCGTCTGCGGCGGCGCCAAGAAGCGTCGGAGGAGGAGCTTCCACCTACTCCGCCTGCCGGCGCGGAGCACCACGACTTCAGCATTGCCACAGCTTGGGTCAAAGAGGGGGAGGGAGGGGCTCAGGGCACGGAAACAGAAACGGGGGAGGGAGGGGTCCGGTGCTCGGGGAGGGGGTGGTGCATCTTTGTGCAACTCCAGCGCACGGCTTAAAATAGTCACGCCCGGGCCAGGCGAAGGGTCGGTCAAGTGCTGCAATGTGGCACAACGGTTGGAGTTGGTTCCTTGGGAACCTACGTCTACATTGAAGTGGCGGCTACCGAGAGGTCGCGTCGGTCAGCGCCGCCCTCCCTCCGGTCATATCGCAGCATCAATGCCGGCCTCCGCGTGCTCTGGATCGGCATGAATGCGGCGTGGTGCATCGGAAGGAAAGCGCGGGACGGGCGTGTGACGGGTTTTTGGTGGGCCAGGGCGGTTAGAAGCGGGCTTGGGAGCGGTCTAGACTCCCAGAAACCTCCCCCACTTTTGTCTCTGATTTGCGGGAGAAATCGCGTCCGGACCACCCCGCGGACCGATACATGTCGGCATTGGATGGCTTCTGCAGTCCGGATGGTTGTAGGAGGTTTACGGGTCCGCCTTGGAGATGCTTAAGTGGGTGGCAGGTTTTAATGGCTAAATCATATGACAATTTCTGGTGCGCACGAAGACCGAAATGACTTTACATTGATTTGGCAATGCATGGAGCCCCACATCTTTTAAAAAATGATGTGTATCATGCGAGCGATTTGATTCCTGCGCCCTTCAGAATTCAGGTGCCACGTGCCCTTTCGCTCAGGAGTGTAGGTCTCTGGCGGTAGAAGATCAATTTTTCACAAGCAATTAAAACGACATCGACATATGAAGGGGCATTTTTGCCACATGTTCTGCCTCGTGCATTCATTGGGTCAAACCCTGGCTACCAGGAGAGCGCATGCCAGGCCCAGGCCCGGGGGCTACTATCTTTGTCATGGCTAGCAGGTAACCACTAACCCATTTGCGCGTGATCAACCGTGGCCCCTTAGGCCACTTCCAATGCATAGGTGCTTAGATAAGGTGCTAAGCATATTAAAAAGTTTAGCAACTAATGTCCACAATGCCTAGGTGCTTCACTTGTTGGTGCTAAGCTCCCCTCATTTAATGCTTTAGCAACTAAACTATTCCATGCATCCGTGGGTTTCTTTCATTTAATTGCTTTTGCCTAGGTTCATGTGCTTGGCATTGGTTCTTCCTTGGGTCACCAAACTCACCTCTCTCCTCTTTATTACCTTGCCACATCAGATTTTTTTGCCTACATGGCAGCCTTAGCACCTATACAAGGTGGAGCATTGGGGAGGGCCTTACTGGGAGAACAATGAAGTATCATTCTGACAAGGCTTATCTACATTTCCTCTACGAAGTTATAGTGATGCAAGGCTAGAAGATATCGAGACAGATCATCGAGAAGGACCCTAGAAAGAGAATATAGGACTCAAGTGGAAGACTCAGAAGAGGAATATGAGACCCTAGAAGATGAATACAGGGCCCGAGAGGATGAATATGAATATGAAACCGTAGAAGAATCTAAATATGAACTTCGGCATTCGTTCCTGGGAACGCCCAAGGCATGGGCTCCCGCAAAGGAACCATCCTCCTGGGAACGACTCACATCAACCCTCTCCACTGCGGGCCAAATCCGACCCACCAAGGGGACAACATCTCAGGGCTACAGTGGCCTGGTTCAACAGTGGCGCAACCCACATACCTTTTTTGCCGCACGCTGAGGTCATCTCCCATTAAGCAGTCGTGACATGTGGAGAGCTTAACCCCTTTTTACCGTGCTCCTGACACCTGTTATGGTGCGTGGCGCGGTAATAAGAGGCGGTTACACATGGTGGCAGTGATGGGACATGCATTTGTTCCTTGGCTCAGGAGAAGATGACACATGCCCCCGCATTTAATGCGGTAGGTATGTGGTAGGTATTTCATTGTGCATATACATTATTATCTATACAATTCCTAGCCATGGACAACCCCTTACACTATAAAACGAGTCCTAGGCTACGGAATCATGGGTTGGATCCTGAGGGATTAGACACTAGCAGATAGCCCTCTCATTCCCTTCCCACAAATCATGTAATCTTCATCCGACCTTAAGCAAACCCACCAGGAGTAGAATATTACACTACCATGTGGCCCGAACCTAGGTAAACATCTGGTGTGCTCGATGAACTTCTTCGATGTTTACATCTGTGTCACTGCGCCACCCTCGAAATCCGAAAAATGGTTTCCTCCGTCACACGGTAACACAAAAGAGAGTGGTTCGATAGTTATGCTTGAAAACATAATAGTTGGTTGTTAGTGTAGTCCTTTGTTGGGGAACGTAGTAATTTCAAAAAAATCATATGCACACGCAAGATCATGGTGATGCATAGCAACGAGAGGGGAGAGTTTCATCCATGCACCCTCGTAGACCATAAGCGGAAGTGTTATGAGAACGTGGTTGATGTAGTCATACGTCTTCACGATCCAACAGATCCAAGTACCGAACGTACGACACCTCCGAGTTCAGCACACGTTCAGCTCGGTGACGTCCCATGAACTCCGATCCAGCAGAGCTTCGAGGGAGAGTTCTGTCAGCACGACGGTGTAATGACGGTGATGATGATGCTACCGACGTAGGGCTTCGCCTAAGCACCGCTACGATATGACCGAGGTGGATTATGGTGGAGGGGGGCACCGCACACGGCTAAAAGATCAACTGATCAACGTGTGTGTCTTGGGGTGCCCCCTGCCCCCGTATATAAAGGAGCAAGGGGGAGGCCAGCCGGCCCTAGAAGGGCGCGCCAGGAGGAGGAGTCCTCCTCCTAGTGGGAGTAGGACTCCCCTTTCCTAGTCCCACTAGGAGGGGGAAGGAAGGAGTGGGAGAGGGGAAAGGCAAGGGGGCGCCCCCCCTTTCTTGTCCTATTCGGTCTCAAGGGGAGGGCGTGCGGCCCTGCCCTGGCCGGCCCCTCTCTCTCTCTCCATTAGGTCCCAACAAGGCCCATTAACACCCCGGGGGGTTCCGGTAACCCCCCCCCCCGGCACTCTGGTAAAATCCCGATTTCACCCGGAACCATTCCGATGTCCAAATGTAGGCTTCCAATATATCAATCTTTATGTCTCGGCCATTTTGAGACTCCTCGTCATGTCCGTGATCATATCCGGGACTCTGAACTACCTTTGGACATCAAAACACATAAACTCATAATAACGATCGTCACCGAACATTAAGCGTGCGGACCCTACGGGTTCGAGAACTATGTAGACATGACCGAGACTCATTTCCGGTCAATAACCAATAGCGGAACCTGGATGCTCATATTGGCTCCTACATATTCTACGAAGATCTTTATCGGTCAAACCGCATAACAACATACATTGTTCCCTTTGTCATCGGTATGTTACTTGCCCGAGATTCGATCATCAGTATCTCAATACCTAGTTCAATCTCGTTACCGGCAAGTCTCTTTACTCGTTCTGTAATGCATCATCCCACAACTAACTCATTAGTCACATTGCTTGCAAGGCTTGTAGTGATGTGCATTACCGAGAGGGCCGAGAGATACCTCTCCGACAATCGGAGTGACAAATCCTAATCTCGATCTATGCCAACTCAACAAGTACCATCGGAGACACCTGTAGATCACCTTTATAATCACCCAGTTACGTTGTGACGTTTGGTAGCACACAAAGTGTTCTCTGGTATTCGGGGAGTTGCATAATCCCATAGTCAGAGGAAACATGTATAAGTCATGAAGAAAGCAGTAGCAACAAACTACACGATCATCGTGCTAAGCTACGGAATGGGTCAAGTCAATCACATCATTCCCTAATGATGTGATCCGTTAATCAAATGAGTCAATAATCTAGCTCACATCGCTATGTGATTAACACCCAAAGAGTGATCATGTTTTGCTTGTGAGAGAAATTTAGTCTACGGGTCTGCAACATTCAGATCCGTATGTATTTCACAAATTTCTATGTCTACAATGCTCTGCACTGAGCTAATCCAGCTAATTGCTCCCACTTTCAATATGTATCCAGATCGAGACTTAGAGTCATCTAGATCGATGTAAAAAATCTTGCATCGACGTAACTCTTTACGATGAACTCTTTTATCACCTCCATAGACGAGAAATATTTCCTTAGTCCTCTAAGGATAATGACCGTTGTCTAGTGATCTACTCCTAGATCACTATTGTACTCCCTTGACAAACTTCATGGTGAGGTACACAATAGGTCTGGTACACAGCATAGCATATTTTATAGAACCTATGACTGAGGCATAGGGAATGACTTTTCATTCTCTTTCTATTTTCTGCCGTGGTCGGGTTTTGAGTCTTTACTCAACTTCACACCTTGCAACACAGGCAAGAACTCCTTCTTTGACTGTCTTTTGAACTACTTCAAAATCTTGTCAAGGTATGTACTCATTGAAAATATATCAAGCGTCTTGATCTATCTCTATAGATCTTGATGCTCAATGTAAGTAGCTTCATCGAGGTCTTTCTTTGAAAAACTCTTTTCAAACACTCCTTTATGCTTTCCAGAAAATTCTACATTATTTCCGATCAACAATATGTCATTCACATATACTTATCAGAAATGTTGTAGTGCTCCCACTCACTTTCTTGTAAATACAGGCTTCACCAAGTCTGGTATGAAAACCATATGCTTTGATCACTTTATCAAGCATATATTCCAACTCCGAGATGCTTGCACCAGTCCATAGATGGATCGCTGGAGCTTGCTACTTTGTTAGCCTTTAGGTGAAAACCTTCTGGTTGCATCATATACAACTCTTCTTTAAGAAATCCATTAAGGAATACAGTTTTGACATCCATTTGCCAGATTTCATAAAATGTGGCAACTGCTAACATGATTCGGACAGACTTTTAAGCATCGATACGAGTGAGAAAATCTCATCGTAGTCAACACCTTGAACTTGTCGAAAACATTTTGCGACAATTCGAGCTTTGTAGATAGTAACACTACTATCAGCGTCCGTCTTCCTCTTGAAGATCCATTTATTCTTAATGACTCACCGATCATCGGGCAAGTCAATCAAAATCCATACTTTGTTCTCATACATGGATCCCATCTCAGATTTCATGGCCTCAAGCCATTTTCAGAATCTGGGCTCATCATCGCTTCCTCATAGTTCGTAGGTTCGTCATGGTCTAGTAACATGACTTCCAGAACAAGGATTACCGTACCACTCTGGTGCGAACCGTACTCTGGTTGACCTACGAGGTTCGGTAGTAACTTGATCTGAAGTTTCATGATCATCATCATTAACTTCCTCACTAATTGGTGTAGGAATCACTAGAACTGATTTCTGTGATGAACTACTTTCCAATTCGGGAGAAGTACAATTACCTCATCAAGTTTTACATTCCTCCCAATCACTTCTTTCGAGAGAAACTTCTTCTCTAGAAAGGATCCATTCTTAGCAACGAATATCTTGCCTTCGGATCTGTGATAGAAGGTGTACCCAACAGTTTCCTTTGGGTATCCTATGAAGACGCATTTCTCCGATTTGGGTTCGAGCTTATCAGGTTGAAACTTTTTCACATAAGCATCATAGCCCCAAACTTTAAGAAATGACAGCTTAGGTTTCTTGCTAAACCACAGTTCATATGGTGTCGTCTCAACGGATTTAGATGGTGCCCTATTTAACGTGAATGCAGCTGTCTCTAATGCATAACCCCAAAACGATAGTGATAAATCGGTAAGAGACATCATAGATTGCACCATATCTAATAAAGTACGGTTATGACGTTCGGACACACCATTACGCTGTGGTGTTCCAGGTGGCGTGAGTTGCGAAACTATTCCGCATTGTTTCAAATGAAGACCAAACTCGTAACTCAAATATTCTCCTCCACGATCAGATCGCAGAAACTTTATTTTCTTGTTACGATGATTTTCCACTTCACTCTGAAATTCTTTGAACTTTTCAAATGTTTTAGACTTATGTTTCATCAAGTAGATATACCCATATCTGCTCAAATCATCTATGAAGATCAGAAAATAACGATACCCGCCGTGAGCCTCAACACTCATCGGATTGCATACATCAGTATGTATTATTTCCAATAAGTCAGTTGCTTGCTCCATTGTTCCGGAGAAGAGGAGTTTTAGTCATCTTGCCCACGAGGCATGGTTCGCAAGCATCAAATGATTCATAATCAAGTGATTCCAAAAGCCCATCAGCATGGAGTTTCTTCATGCGCTTTACACCAATATGACCTAAACGACAGTGCCACATATAAGTTGCACTATCATTATTAACTTTGCATCTTTTGGCTTCAATATTATGAATATGTGTATTACTACGATCAATATTCAATAAACCATTCACCTTGGGTGTATGACCTCAGAAGGTTTTATTCATGTAAACAGAATAACAATTATCTTTGACTTAAATGAATAACCGTATTGCAATAAACATGATCCAATCATATTATGCTCACGCAAACACCAAATAACATTTATTTTAGGTTCAACACTAATCCCGAAGGTAAAGGGAGTGTGCGATGGTGATCTTATCAACCTTGGAATCACTTCCAACTCACATCATCACCTCGCCCTTAACTAGTCTCTGTTTATTTTGCAACTCCCGTTTCGAGTTACTACTCTTAGTAACTGAACCAGTATCAAATACTGAGGTGTTGTTATAAACACTAGTAAAGTACACATCAATAACATGTATATCAAATATATACTTTTGTTCACTTTGCCATCCTTCTTATCCGCCAAGTATCTAGGGCAGTTCCACTTCCAGTGACCATTTCCTTTGCAGTAGAAGCACTCAGTTCCAGGCTTGGGTCTAGCTTTGAGCTTCTTCATGGGAGTGGCAACTTGCTTGCCTTTCTTCTTTGAAGTTCCTCTTTCTTTCCCTTTGCCATTTTCTTGAAACTAGTGGTCTTGTTAACCATCAACACTTGATGCTATTTCTTGATTTCTACCTTCACCGATTTCAGCATCACGAAGAGCTTGGGAATTACTTTCGTCATCCTTGCATATTATAGTTCATCACTAAGTTCTAGTAACTTGGTGATAGTGACTAGAGAACTTTATCAATTACTATCTTATCTGGAAGATTAACTCCCACTTGATTCAAGCAATTGTAGTACCCAGACAATCTGAGCACATGCTCACTGGTTGAGCTATTCTCCTCCACCTTGTAGGCAAAGTACTGTCAGAGGTCTCATACCTCTCGACACGGGCATGAGTATGAAATACCAATTTCAACTCTTAGAACATCTTATATGTTCCGTGGTGTTCAAAACATTTTTGAAGTCCCGGTTCTAAGCCGTAAAGCATGGTGCACTAAACTATTAAGTAGTCATCATACCGAGCTTTGTCAAACGTTCATAACGTGTGCATCTGCTCCTGCAATAGGTCTGTCACCTAGCGGTGCATCAAGGACATAATTCTTCTGTGCAGCAATGAGGATAATCCTCAGATCATGGACCCAGTCCGCATCATTGCTACTATCATCTTTCAACTTATTTTTCTCTAGGAACATATCAAAAATAAAACGGGAGCTACATCGCAAGCTATTGATCTACAACATAGATATGCAAAAACTATCAGGACTAAGTTCATGATAAATTAAAGTTCAATTAATCATATTACTTAAGAACTCCCACTTAGATAGACATCCCTCTAATCATCTAAGTGATCACGTGATCCATATCAACTAAACCATGTCCGATCATCACGTGAGATGGAGTAGTTTTCAATGGTGAACATCACTATGTTGATCATATCTACTATATGATTCACGCTCGACCTTTCGGTCTCCAGTGTTCCGAGGCCATATCTGCATATGCTAGGCTTGTCAAGTTTAACCCGGAGTATTCCGCGTGTGCAAAACTGGCTTGCACCCGTTGTATGTGAACGTAGAGCTTATCACACCCGATCATCACGTGTGTCTCGGCACGACGAACTGTCGCAACGGCATACTCAGGGAGAACACTTATACCTTGAAATTTAGTGAGAGATCATCTTATAATGCTACCCCGAACTAAGCAAAATAAGATACATAAAGGATAAACATCACATGCAATCAATATGTGACATGATATGGCCATCATCATCTTGTGCTTTGATCTCCATCTCCAAAGTACCGTCATGATCTCCATTATTACCGGCATGGCACTATGATCTCCATCATCTTGATCCTTTATCAACGTGTCGTCACATGGTCGTCTCACAACTATTGCTTTTGCAACTATTGCTATCGCATAGCGATAAAGTAAAGCAATTACTAGGCACTTGCATCTTATGCAATAAAGAGACAACCATAAGGCTCCTGCCAGTTGCCGATAACTTTAACAAAACATGATCATCTCATACAAAATTTATATCTCATCATGTCTTGACCATATCACATCACAACATGCCCTGCAAAAACAAGTTAGACGTCCTCTACTTTGTTGTTGCAAGTTTTACGTGGCTGCTACGGGCTGAGCAAGAACCGTTCTTACCTACGCATCAAAAACCACAACGCGGTATAGTGATTGCTTTTTGATCTTCAAAAAGAACCCTGTTCATTGAATCCGATTCAACTAAAGTTGGAGAAACAGACACCCACTAGCCACCTGTGTGCGAAGCACGTCGGTAGAACCAGTCTCGCGTAAGCGTACGCGTAATGTCGGTCTGAGCCGCTTCATCCAACAATACCGCCGAATCAAGAATCAACTAGTGACGGCAAGCAATATGTATATACCCACGCCCACAACTCCTTTGTGTTCTACTCATGCATATAACATCTACGCATAGACCTGGCTCGGATGCCACTGTTGAGGAACGTAGTAATTTCAAAATTTTCCCTACGCACACGCAAGATCATGGTGATGCATGATACGTCCATTTTGCATCATGCTTTTATATCGATATTTATTGCATTATGGACTGTTATTTCACTTTATGTCACAATACTTATGGCTATTCTCTCTTATTTTACAAGGTTTACATAAGGAGGGAGAATGCCGGCAGCTGGAATTCTGGGCTGGAAAAGGAGCAAATATTAGAGACCTATTCTGCGCAACTCCAAAAGTCCTGAAACTCCACGGAACATCTTAAAATAAATAAAGAAAAATCCTTGCCAAAGATGAAGGCCAGGGGGCCCACACCCTGCTCACGAGGGTGGGGGGCGCCCCCCCTAGGGCGCCCCCTACCTCGTGGGCCCCCTGGTGGCTCTCCGACGTCCATCTTCTCCTATATGAAGTCTTTCATGAGAAAAAAATAGAAGGAACTTTTCGGGACGAGACTCCGCCGCCACGAGGCGGAACCTTGGCGGAACCAATCTAGAGCTCCGGCAGAGCTGTTCTGCCGGGGATACTTCCCTCCGGGAGGGGGAAATCATCACCATCGTCATCACCAACGCTCCTCTCATCGGGAGAGGGCAATCTCCATCAACATCTTCACCAGCACCATCTCATCTCCAAACCCTAGTTCATCTCTTGTATCCAATTCTTGTCTCAAAGTCCGGGATTGGTGCTAGTAGGTTGCTAGTAGTGTTGATTACTCCTTGTAGTTGATGCTAGTTGGTTTATTTGGTGGAAGATCATATGTTCAGATCCTATATGCATATTATTACCCCTCTGATTATGAACATGAATATGCTTTGTGAGTAATTACGTTTGTTCCTGAGGACAAGGGAGAAGTCTTGCTATTAGTAGTCATGTGAATTTGGTATTCGTTTGATATTTTGATAAGATGTATGTTGTCTAGCCTCTAGTGGTGTTATGTGAACGTCGACTACATAACACTTCACCATTATTTGGGCCTAGAGGAAGGCATTGGGAAGTAATAAGTAGATGATGGGTTGCTAGAGTGACAGAAGCTTAAACCCTAGTTTATGCGTTGCTTCGTAAGGGGCTGATTTGGATCCACATGTTTCATGCTATGGTTAGGTTTACCTTAATACTTTTGTTGTAGTTGCGGATGCTTGCAATAAAGGTTAATCATAAGTGGGATGCTTGTTCAAGTAAGAACAGCACCCAAGCACCGGTCCACCCACATATCAAATTATCAAAGTATGAACGCGAATCATATGAACGTGATGAAAACTAGCTTGACGATATTCCCATGTGTCCTCGGGAGCGCTTTTCCTTATATAAGAGTTTGTTCCGGCTTGTCCTTTGCTACAAAAAGGATTGGGCCACCTTGCTGCACTTTATTTACTTTTGTTACTTGTTGCTCGTTACAATTTACCTTATCACAAAACTATCTGTTACCACTTATTTCAGTACTTGCAGAGAATACCTTGCTGAAAACCGCTTATCATTTCCTTCTGCTCCTCGTTGGGTTCGACACTCTTACTTATCGAAAGGACTACGATAGATCCCCTATACTTGTGGGTCATCACGCCAGGAGGGCGTGCCAGGAGGAGTCCTACTCCCACCGGGAGTAGGACTCCCTCCCTTTTCCTTGTTGGATTAGGAGTGGAGGGGGAAAGAGGAGGGAGAGAGGAAGGAAAGGGGGGCGCCGCCCCCCTCTCCTTGTCCTATTTGGACTAGGGGGAGGAGCGCGTGTCCTTGCCCTGGCTGCCTCTCCTCTTCTCCACTAAGGCCCACTATGGCCCATTAAGCCCCCGAGGGGTTCCGGTAACCCCTCGGTACTCCGGTAAAATCCCGATTTCACCCGGAACACTTCCGATATCCAAATATAGGCTTCCAATATATCAATCTTCATGTCTCGACCATTTCGAGACTCCTCATCGTGTCCGTCATCACATTCGGGACTCCGAACAACCTTCGGTACATCAAAACTCATAATATAACCATCATCGAAACTTTAAGCGTGCGGACCCTACGGGTTCGAGAACTATGTAGGCATGACCGAGACACGTCTCCGGTCAGTAACCAATAGCGGAACCTGGATGCTCATATTGGCTCCCACATATTCTATGAAGATCTCTATCGGTCAGACCGCATAACAACATACGTTGTTCCCTTTGTCATCGGTATGTTACTTGCCCGAGATTCGATCATCGGTATCTCAATACCTAGTTCAATCTCGTTACCGGCAAGTGTCTTTACTCATTCTGTAATACATCATCCCGCAATTAACTCATTAGTTTCAATGCTTTCAAGGCTTAGGTGATGTGCATTACCGAGAGGGCCCAGAGATACCTCTCCGACAATCAGAGTAACAAATCATAATCTCGAAATACGCCAACCCAACAATTACCTTCGGAGACACCTGTAGAGCACCTTTATAATCACCCAGTTACGTTGTGACATTTGGTAGCACACAAAGCAAACGGGAGTTGCATAATCTCATAGTCATAGGAACATGTATAAGTCATGAAGAAAGCAATAGCAACATACTAAACGATCGGGTGCTAAGCTAACGGAATGGGTCATGTCAATCACATCACTCTCCTAATGATGTGATCCCGTCAATCAAATGACAACTCATGTAAATGGATAGGAAACATAACCATCTTTGATCAACGAGCTAGTCAAGTAGAGGCATACTAGTGACACTCTGTTTGTCTATGTATTCACACAAGTATTATGTTTCTGGTTAATACAATTCTAGCATGAATAATAAACATTTATCATGATATAAGGAAATAAATAATAACTTTATTATTGCCTCTAGGGCATTTTTCCTCCAACATATCGATCCTTTCAATTGGTATCAGAGCCTCGTCTCTTTATTAAGGACTTTGCCGTCCGAAGAGTATGGTTGACACCGTAGACGGTGAGGAGGAGCACCCCGGTGTGATTCCGTCCTCGTCTACGGCCGATGGGGGAACCTCGGTCTCACGTGAGGAGCTCAATGTGGCCTTGGACACATTTAAAACCTCCATGACGGCCGAGGTCAAAGGCGTGCTTAAGGATTTTCTTGATGGTCTTAAATTGTTCCACCGCACCATTGGAAGTGGTTGATCCCACTAACAAGGTGACGGTTGCTAACTCCGACAAGGGGGAAGCTTCTAGTGATAAAGTTCCTTTGTCTAGTGGTAAAAGTGGAAATGGCATCTTTGCCCATGTGGAACCTCCACTTACCTATGGAGGACCGATTCCCTCCACTCATTTAAATCATGCCGGTTCTCCTCCTAAGATTGTGAAAAATGAGGATTTTGACGCTTGGGTCTATCGCTTTAAACGTCATTTAAATCATGTTAATACTAACCTTTGGAGAATCATTGAGCAAGGTTTCTATCCGCATGACCCAAGCAACTTCACCCCAAGAGAAGCCCGCGATCATCAATTCAACGAGAATGCTCTCTTCATCATCCAAGATGCAATCCCTCCCGAAGATATTGCGCATCTCCGACCATTCACCGTGGCAAAGGAAGCATGGCACCATGTTGTTTCCCTTTACAAGGGAAGCGCAAGCATTCAACGCTCCAACTATGAAGTGGTGCAAGATGAAGCCGATGAATTTGCTATGAATGAAGGTGAAGAACCTCGTGAGCTCTACCGGAGACTAACCACACTCGCGGTCTCACTCCGAGATCATGGGAGCAAGGATACAAATGACAATTGGATCAAGCGGAAATTTCTCAAAGCCATGATGCCTTACCATAAGGCCATGTCCTCCGTCATCCGTCAAAGGCCGGACTTCCACACCTTGTCCTCAAGTGAAGTGTTGGATGAGTTTGTGGCAATGAGTATCTTGGACAAGACCGCCGACAATGCGGTGTTGCGTTCTCAAAGAGCAAAGAAGCCCAACCTTGCTTTGAAGGCCAAGGCTAGTGTGGAAGAAGAGGAGGAAGAGGAAGAAGAGGAGAGCAACCCCGAAGGATACAAAATATGATTATCATGAGCACATGGCTCTGCTTCAAGACAATTTTGGAGCAAGAAGAACTCAAGGCCCAACTTCAACAAGAGCAACTCAAGTGGCGCCAAGGGCAAGCAACGTGTGAGGACTTGCTACAATTGTGGCAATGTGAGCCACTTTGTTGCGGAGTGCCCCTATGAGAAGAGGGAAGACAATGGTGGCAAGCTCATCCGGAAGGACAAGGCCAAGTCTTTCCCCAACAAGAACCACTTCCAAGAAGGCTCCTCCCAAGGGATTGGTGGCACAAGAAGAGTACAATGAGGATGATGATGATGAAGGTGAGACGGTTGCCATGGCCTCCGTGGCCATTGCGACAACCCCACGGGCGTCCCTCTTCGACTCACCCAATGAGAACATCACCGCCAAGTGCCTCATGGCTAAAGCCACCAACAAGGTAACCCCCAACATCAAAACTACCATCATTACTCATCCTTCTTTGACGGATTGCATTGATGAAAGTGGGGTCCAACATGGAGGAAAATGAGTTTGAGTCTTTTATGAGTAAGCTTAAGGGTAAATCCAAGAAGCACTTCGTTGCTCTCTTGGAACAACTTGGTGAAGCCAATGACATGATCGAGGCTCACGAAGACACATCTCTAAGATGGAGGGGCATAGTCGTGACTATGCCGATGAGATATCGGATCTCTCTAATGCTCTTGAGGAAGAGTGTGGTCATCGCTTGGCTCTTGAGGAGTCACACAACGATGACCATGCTAAATTAAAGAAAGATCTTGATCATGCTCTTGTTGTGTCTCGTGTGCTAAATTCTGAGAAGGCCAAACTTGGTGTTGATCTTGCTAGACTCAAGGAGGAGTTTGATATACTTGACAAGGCTCACAAGGCCTTGAAGTACTCATGCTAGTCTTAAAGAGTCTCATGATCAACTCCAAGTGAGGCTAACCAAGGAGAAAGCCACTTTTCCTCATATGGTTAATTGATAATGCAAATGCTACTAACCCTTGTTGTGAGCATGTGCATCTTGTTGAGGAGAATGCAAAGTTGAAGGAGCAACTTGAGAAAGGCCTTGTGTCATGCATACAAGGTGAGAAGAACCTCAACGATCTTTTGAGCAATCAAAAGGAAGTTGTGGCCAAGGAAGGGATTGGGTTTGCACCCAAGTCCAAGAACAAGAAGAAGAATGACAAGGCCAAACGACCTCCTCCTCTCATGCAAACTTTTGTCAAAGAGGGAGAGGGTGCCTCTAAGGAGAAGAAGAACAATGTGAAGGGTGGTGGTGTCAAGAAGGGCAATGCCACCCCTTCCAACAAAGCCGGACTTTAACCCTTCCTATGTGTTATCCGTGCTAGTGATGGGCATGTTTATGCTAAATTTGTTGGTTCTCCTTATGAGTACATTGAATGGTCTATTTGGGTTTCCTAAGACCCTTGTCACTAACATCAAAGGACCCATTACAAAATGGGTACCTAAAACCAAGCATTGATCTCTTGTAGGTGTTTGCTTCCGGTGGGGGATCATGGTTGCTCGATAGTGGAGCCACTAATCATATGACCGGAAGCAAGGACTTGGTGGTGGACGTGCAAAAGATTCCATCTATGCCCACCAATGTCGAGTGGGGTGATGCCTCGTCCTCTAAGGTATTGGGCTTGGCAAGGTTGTCATTTCTCATGATCTCACGATCGAGAAGGTCATGCTTGTTGAGTCCCTTGCATACAATTTACTTTCCGTTCGTCAACTTGCAATCATGGGCTTTGCCACTTTCTTTGATATTGATACCGTGGCCCTCTTGTGGAGCAAGACTCTTAAAGTAGCCTTTGTTGGGCATGTCGAGAACGGTCTCTATGTGATTAACTTTTCGGAGCGACCCACTAAGACCGCGACATGCCTAATGGCTAAAGTTGACGTGGGATGGCTTTGGCATCGCCGTTTAGCCCATGTCAATATGAGATCTTTGCAAAGTCTTCTCAAGGGGGACCATGTGCTGGACTAACAAATGTTAGTTTTGCTAAAGATCGTGCTTGCAGTGCTTGATATCGAAGGAAAGCTACATGAGAAGGCTCACCCTCCCACGACTATCATTTACTCAAAGAGGACTTTGGAGCTCCTTCACTTGGATCTCTTTGGGCCTCCATCCTTTGATAGTCTTGGGGGTAGAAAGTATTGCTTGGTGATTGTGATGACTATTCAAGATACACTTGTATATTTCTATCAAGAGGAAGAGATGAGACCCAACACAACCGTCATTGTGTCACACCCATACTTTCTTGTGTGGATCTTTGTTACTCTTGGGTGCTTGGGCGCCCTAGACGGAAGAGGTCACTTCGGAGCCACATTCCATTGTGGTGAAGCTCCGGGTTTCGTTGGGAGCCTCCAATTAAGTTGTGGAGAGAGCCCCAACCTTGTTTGTAAAGGTCCGGTTGCCGCCTTCAAGGGCACAATAGTGGAATCACGCTCTCGCATTGTGTGAGGGCGTGAGGAGAATACGGTGGCCCTAGTGGCTTCTTGGGGAGCATTGTGCCTCCACACTGCTCCAACAGAGACTACTTCCTCTCAAAGGGAAGGAACTTCGGTAACACATCCTCGTCTTCACGGCTCCACTCTTGGTTATCTCATCCCTTTACTCGTGCAAGCTTATCTTGTGTTACATCCCTTGCTTGCTTGTGTACTTATTGTTGTTGCATCATATAGGTTGCTCACCTAGTTGCATATCTAGACAACCTACTTTGATGCAAAGTTTAAATTGGTAAAGAAAAGCTAAAAATTGTTAGTTGCCTATTCACCCCCCCTCTAGTCAACTATATCGATCCTTTCAGCCGCCCTACTCCAAACGCCAGCCCGGAGCCTCCAAGTCTCCACGGCACTGGCCGGCATGCTCCACGAAACATGAGGAGACCCGAACATCATCAAGAATCTCATAAAGGTACTACATAAACACAGTGGAGCTCCAAGACAATATCAAGCAGTCAAGGCAGCGTCTTCCGAGCACCAGCGGCGAGCATGCCCACCTCGGGAAGATCGTCGGGGCTTGGTGCCTTGGCTAGAGCCTGCATCAAGGGGTTAGTTCGAAAACCTTCATTGAGCAATTTCAGATTTTATTGAGGACTTGATTCTTTGTAATTTTTGCGCGTAACCTTTTTTATTTGATTATAGGAATTGAAATATTTAGGAAAATTTTCTAAAGCTTGCATTGCACTATATTTTAAAGAAAAAATTACACCCACTATAACCTTTTTGAAAAAAATCATGTGGTTTTCTAACACCGGCATGCGAGAGAGTAAGTCACGTGAAGGAAGGATAAATAGTTTCAGGTTTACCTCGCAAAAAGAAAATAGTTTCAGGTTTTATAGA
Source organism: Triticum urartu (assembly GCF_003073215.2). NCBI lineage: Eukaryota > Viridiplantae > Streptophyta > Magnoliopsida > Poales > Poaceae > Triticum > Triticum urartu. Next base: position 1,933 of record NW_024113427.1, on the reverse strand, counting down.
ATGGGCGGTGTACATATCATGTGTGTACTCGTTTATTCTTCGAATACAAAAGTATAACATCTGTATTGAATTGAAAGAAATAAAATATGCATCACTAGTCGCAAGCGGATACACCCAGTTTAGTTCCGGACTGGCGCGTGGCCTCATTTGCGTGTCCCCTACTCGTCGGATTCCGACAGTAGCTTTACGGACTCGAACCGAGTCGATAACGGACCCATGCACATAGCGATCGAGCTAAAATAAATAAGTTCCCCGAGGTATCTCGTGGACTCATCGATTCTCCATCTCCATCAAACAAGCTATCGACCGACATCTCCCTCTCGCTTGTACGTGAGCGTGGTGGCTGATCCACCAAAATCAATGGCAGCAGAAGCTCTTCTCCCGTCGCTGCTCCCGACGCCACCCAGGAGCGAGATGCTGCCGATCCTCCCGACGCCGCCCAGGAGCGAAGATTTGCTGGCCTGCTGTTGCCGACGCCGCAGGGTCTCGTCCTCACCATGCTGGTGTCCGCCATGGCAGGTCGCGCCGACTTCGTCCAGAGGTGGGACTGGAACAAGAAGGGTAAGAAGCCATGCAGCTCCATCTGCTCGTCCTTGTCCTCGTCGTCGGAGGGCAGCGGGAGCACCAGTCGTGCCGACTCCGTCGAGAGGTGGGACTGGAACAAGAAGTGCAAGAAGCCATGCAGCTCCATCTACTCCTCCTCCTCCTCATCGTCGTCGTCGGAAGGCACCGGGAGCACTGGTCGTGCCGACTCCGTCGATAGGTGGGACTCGGAGTCTACAACAGCCATGCTGGAATTTAGTCTATTTTGGGCAGCCCAATAACTATTTCAGAAATTCCTAATAAATCCTAGAGGCCCACTTAGCCCATTTGTGCAAGGCAAGGGATACTACTAAAGTTTAGTCCCACATTGCTAGTTTAGTGGGAGTTGGACCTCTTATAAGGGAGGTTCTTTCCCCACTTGTACGAGCATGAGAACAAGAGGGATATCCACGCGCGCTCCTCCTCCGCCGCCCGCCTCGCCACGCACGCCCGCCTCGCCTCGCCGCTGTCTCGTTTGGACTGCCGCTGCAGCCTCTTCGCGTCCTTCTCCTGTGCCTATATAAGAGAGGTCGCTCCTCTCCAGAGAGACACAACAGAAGCTCCTCCAAGACCGCACCTTTTGAGTCCTGTACGGGAAGAAGGGTGATAAGGTTTTTGGGGGAGCGCTCAGCGCGACTACTGGCTTCTTCATCACGGACGATCCGGTCGCCGACGACTACTTCCCCGACGACGACTTCTTCCCCGACGTCCACGACCTCCTCGACGACATGGCAGGCGAGGACACTGTTGGGGATATTACTGCTGGGCGTAAACCGGCCTATCTGGGCCGGGTCAACTTCATCAGTAGTTCAAGAGTGCTAAAGCCCAGGAAGACAGATGAGGGCTTAAGGCCCGTAGTCGGTTTAAGACTTGTAGCTGTAAACCGGTATTTGTATATAAACTTGTATTGTAAGTTAGGAATAAGGAGAGACCAACCCGGATACGAATATCGACCGGTGTTGGGACTCTGTGAACCGACGGGCGTCACCCGTGTATATAAGGGGACGACCCGGCGGCGGTTCAAGGACAGACAACAACTCGAGACATAGGCGAAGCTTGTTTGCTCCCTAGTCATCGAAACCCCATCAATTCCATCACAACTAGACGTAGGCTTTTACCTTCATCGAAGGGGCCGAACTAGTATAAACTCTCTTGCGTCCCTGTGTCCGCTTTAACCCCTTCAAGCTAACCCGTCGCGATGGCTCCACGACTAAGTCCTTTCTCTAGGACATCTGCCGTGACAAAACCACGACAGTTGGCGCCCACCGTGGGGCTATCGCACATGATGGTTTCAGGTTCTTGGAGGGCCGCTTTGAAGGACTCGAGGGCTACGCTGTAGGCCGGATGACTA
>NW_024113426.1:0-9971 GCF_003073215.2 Triticum urartu | reverse complement strand
AGGCGTCGTCTTGAGCTTGTTCTTGATCACCTGGACTTGATCTTGAACTTGCTCGGAGGAGAGAACTTGACCTTGGGCATCACTTGGTGTGTCAAACACCGTCTTGAGCATGATCTTGCCCTTGGTCTTGTTCTTGAGGATGAGGGCCTTCACGTTGTTCTTCGGAAGCGTGTGGGCCTTGGGTTGGTGATGGCTCCACTTGAGTGGAGCATTGTCCTTCTCCTTCGGCCACAAGGGGTTCCTCAATGGGTAGGATAAAACCAACACCCATTCTTCTTATGGCTTGAGGAGGAATTTCATCACCTACATCACAAGTGCCACTTTGCTCCACTTGGGAGCCGTTATTCTCATCAAACTCCACGTTACACGTCTCCTCAATAAGTCCCATGGATTTATTGAGGACACGGTAAGCATGAGAGTTTGTAGCATAACCAACAAATATGCCCTCATAGCTCTAGCCTCAAATTTAGACAACCGAACACCTTTCTTGAGAATGAAACACTTACACCCGAACACCCGAAAGTACTTAAGGTTGGGCTTGTTACCGTGAGTATCTCATATGGAGTCTTGTTCAAGCCCTTGCGGAGGTAGAGCCGATTGGATGCATGACACGCGGTGTTGATGGCTTCGGCCCAAAAGTTGTATGGAGACTTGAACTCCGCCATCATGGTCCTTGCCGCATCCATCAACGTCCGGTTCTTCCTCTCCGCAACACCGTTTTGTTGAGGGGTGTAAGGTGCGGAATATTGATGCTTGATCCCCTCATCACTAAGAAACTCATCCAAGGTGTAGTTCTTGAACTCGGTGCCGTTGTCACTTCTTATTGTCAAGATCTTTGCATTGTGTTGACGTTGTGCTTCATTTGCAAAGTCAATGACGGTTTGTTGGGTCTCGCTCTTCCTCTTGAAGAAATACACCCAAGTGTATCTTGAGTAGTCATCCACAATCACCAAGCAATACTTCCTACCCCCAAGACTATCGAAGGATGGAGGCCCAAAGAGATCCAAGTGAAGGAGCTCCAAAGGCCTCTTTGAGTAAATGATAGTCGTGGGAGGGTGAGCCTTCTCATGTAGCTTTCCTTCGATACAAGCACTGCAAGCACGATCTTTAGCAAAACTAACATTCGTTAGTCCACGGACATGGTCCCCCTTGAGAAGACTTTGCAAAGATCTCATATTGACATGGGCTAAACGGCGATGCCAAAGCCATCCCACATCAACTTTAGCCATTAGGCATGTCGCGGTCTTAGTGGGTCGCTCCGAAAAGTTAATCACATATAGACCGTTCTCGACATGCCCAACAAAGGCTACTTTAAGAGTCTTGCTCCACAAGAGGGCCACGGTATCGATATCAAAGAAAGTGGCAAAGCCCATGATTGCAAGTTGACGAACGGAAAGTAAATTGTATGCAAGGGACTCAACAAGCATGACCTTCTCGATCGTGAGATCATGAGAGATGACCACCTTGCCAAGTCCCAATACCTTAGAAGATGAGGCGTCACCCCACTCGACATTGGTGGGCATAGATGGAATCTTGTGCACGTCCACCACCAAGTCCTTGCTTCCGGTCATATGATTTGTAGCTCCGCTATCGAGCAACCATGATCCCCCACCGGAAGCAAACACCTACAACGATATCATGCTGGTGGACCTCGCACGCGCACAGAAGCACACCTACGCACAGTGAGGCTAATCAATAGCTTGTTTTAGGCTTAGCCAGTAAGTCTGCACATGAGAGCCTTTGATGTTAGTAACAAGGTATAAAATGGAAAACCAAATATATTCAATAAGTCATGTTACTCATTTCCACGCGGAGGACAGCACGAAATAATGCATAGACATGCCCATCACCACCGCCACGAGCAACCACGATCAACGGCAAGGAGGAAGGAGATCGCGTTGTGGCTGGAATCGCCAATAAGCGAGTGAGGTTGCTTTGGCCCTGCATGGGTTTCTGACACCGCTCGGGAAAACTTCTCCCTCTGGGCGCGGAGTGGGGGTCTCGCACCACTTGGTTATAGCCACTCCTCACATCGCTCCCTCTTCTCACATCAGGTGGGCATGAGAGAGAGGGAGCATCGTCGCTATTCGAGACACTCCGTCTATTCTCACTTGCTTTTGTCTAGCACCACTCTGTCGCACGAAACACCCCAATCTCCTAGCTTGCTACCAAACTTCCCTTTGGTGGGAAGAGGATTCGCTATGTAGCTTGGTTCTTCTCTCCAGAGTCGCTGTGGGCATATGGTAACAGGACGCAAGGATCCGTGGTCGCTTCAGTTATGTGGTTAACATTTTTTTCACTCTTCGCTAGCTCTGTAGTTTCTTGCGACTAGACGCTATGCACAGCATGCTCGCAGCGCATATCACTGAGTTATATTTTGTGGAAGGGTATGCATATTGCATTGATTTCAAACGCTAACATCATCTAATATGCATCTTAAGGAAAAGTGGCTTATATTCCTGGCTTAGTCTTGCTTAGTGTAAGATTGGGATAACATTGAGAAGACTGTCCTTTTGTTGAGGGCAAAGTCTATTGACAGGTCACTCTCGTATGCTATACGACTTTGTGGACATTTGTAGGCCTATGTGTCGGGAAGAGTATGCTGACTCCAAATACACTACGCTTTATGTGCAGTTGTTGAATGCAGTATGAGGCGATCCTCAAAGTTCTGTCTAGGGATATTTTGATGAGTAGATCGCTTCTCGGATTGTAGTCTACAACGACCGAATATGAGATACACTCGCACATAAAGTTGGTTCGCTTATAGACTTTGAGACACTTGCAGACTCCATGCACACGGTTGTTCGCCTGAACTTTACCTCAAGGAGCCTCAAATCGTGACGAGGAAGATACAAGATACGATGACCGGTGTCCCTCAACGATGCACGAGTTTGGACCACGGATAGGCAGATCTCATTAACACCTGTTGGTGCTATTAAGGGTTCACTGTTGCTTCGAACTATGTTAAGCCATGCTGTAGCCGATGTATCGATTTTCGTTAGCCTCGGGTAGATCCATATGTTTGTCAATGCCTTAAGTTGCATGGTTTCTACCTCTATATGTGGTGAATCTTCGCCAGATGAGTATGGTAGCAGATTCGAGAACGGATGCTTCTCTTGCGGATTATACACGCATTGGATTACGTAGTATTTGCGACATAAGTGGGAGAGGATCTCGAATCTCGCATTCCACAAGCTCCGCAACTATATGTGAGACCTCCCTCATGTTCAATCACCAATGGCATCCGCAAGCCGAAAGCGAAGGGATGACTAATCTAGAATCCGCGCACTATGTCCTTGAATTTTGGAATGCAATAAGTCATTCGTGTGGCTTTAGCATGAGGCACTTGCGGTGATGCTCGAGGGATGAGTCGAAAGAGAGCACATATCCGACGTGGTGACTGTAAGTCGCAATGTGAATCATATGACATGATGAAAACTAGGCTTGACGATAATTCCCATGTGTCCTCGGGAGCGCTTTTTCTCTATAGAGTTTGTCCAGGCTTGTCCTTTGCTACAAAAAGGATTGGGCCACCTTGCTGCACTTTATTTACTTTTGTTACTTGTTGCTCGTTACAAATTATCTTATCACAAAACTATCTGTTACCTATAATTTCAGTGCTTGCAGAGAATACCTTGCTGAAAACCGCTTATCATTTCCTTCTGCTCCTCGTTGGGTTCGACACTCTTACTTATCGAAAGGACTACGATAGATCCCCTATACTTGTGGTCAGTCACATAGCTCGCCGCGATTTCCATTGCATCGCGAGCAAGGCCGGCGAGGGCGGCGAGGACCATGAGATGCTCTGTCCTGGACGTCGGCATCGGCTTCCTCCTCCAGCAGCGCCCGAGCCCTCCTCGTCCGAGTCCATCGCCGAGCAGACAAATCGCCGAACACCTGGCGGGCGTGGTGGGCGCACACCCGCCGGTATACCGCCCTGCGCGGCCGGAGCGCCGAAAAACCGCCCAGGAGGTGGTGGAGAGGTTGCCGCGGCGAAACCTTCTCTCTTTTCCGGCGGGGAATGGCCTATCTAGCGGCGGTGGGGGCGCGGGATCGGCAGGGTGGTGGCCGAGCGCGCGGGGGTGGGCGAATCTGGACGATTGCCTTGACTTTTCGCCTGACAGTGTGGCCCAGGCATGTTTTCCCCTTCCGCCGGAGCCCCCGAGCGCCCCCCAGTGCGCTGGTTCGGCCTGGGATCACCTGGGCCCAAAAACAGGCCGGCCAGGTCCCGTCCGTTGGCGGGTGAGTTCTGGGCACGCACTCATTTGGGGTGTGCCTGCTGATCTCAGTTACGGGGCACGTCCGCAACGCACGAAGATGGTACTTCCATTTGCACGTAGCGTTGGGTAGCGAGAGCGCCGTAGCGCGATAAGCTTGGACTGTCTTTCGCGTGCCACTTTGATGTTTTTGGTCTCACAAGTTGGTCCTGAGTGGTGGTTTTCTTGCTCCAAATTGCCTTGTAGCAAGGTGCCATGTTGTTCTGGATCACTTGTCTGATGTGGCGAGGGCTTCTTGGATCTGTATGTATTGCTGCGGTTAAGTTGCCTTTGCCTGCCTCGCACTTCCTCTTACTATTCATCACTTCTAAACGTTTGCAGACTCTTGGGGCCTTCAATGCATGTAGTATGTGTATGCTTGACTTTTTCCTGCTGCCTATTGTTGTTAGCCCTTTGTAGAAGAGCACGCCGCATTGTCGGTCTGGTCGCTCATTCAAAGAGTCCAAGAACTTGGTCAGTGTGCACCTAGAACAATCACCATTCCAACACTGCTGCGTGCAGGGGCATCACAGCGTGAAGTGTGCGTGGTTTCGCTTTTAGACGCGATAGAGGAGTGAATCGAGGGTACACAGAGGGGCCTCGTGGTCGGGGCATCATTGGCCTTGAGGAATTTGCGCTTGATGACACATATAGAATACATCCGCGTCGCCCGCTTGCGAGCTAGCGCCGAATGACGGGGTACGGGGTCGAGAGCCACGGAGATTTTTCTCGGGTGTTAGGGCGCTACTCCGGATGAAATGTCTGTCAGCAAGAGAGCGTCATATACTATGAATTCCTTTGCAGAGCTAAATCTGTATCCGCGCCCGCTTGTCATCCTTGCCAGCGTCAATAGTTTGGAGGCGGGTGGAAATCGACTGGCGTTCCTCTTTCACACGATGTAAAGAAGTTGCAGGACGTGACAAACAACATAGAGTCTAGATCTTTGAGCCTAACCTGTGTCGTGAAAGGGATCCTAGATGAGGTACGATATCTTCGGGTGGAATATGCGATCTTGAATGATGAATGAGAAAGACGCCAAAAGCTGCATCATCCTGGACACTCTTCTCCCCCGCATTATCGCGACCTGTCCTTCGCACTGCGGAGCATGTAAGTTGCTTGGATGCATGCGAGATCGGAAATTCCACTTTATTCCACATTCCCCCATACGCATTGCGGTCTGTTTGCACCACGAAGTTGTATTTGAAAGGTGGCGTTTAAAAGCAGATAAACCAGAATCAAAGTCCTCATTTTTCACAATCTTAGGGGGTACCGCATCATTGCAGAATGATGGAGGAGACCTGGGAGCTACCCATGCCAGATGTACACCGAGCAAGTGCGGTTTTCGCACTATGTAAGGAGCGAGGGCACGATGTCGCGCTCCGCGCATATCTGCTCTATAGGATACTTAGTAAAGTACGAGAGGGACGCCTCCCTTCACGTGAGTATGGGCTTCCTCGGCTAGTGCTGCAGTGTAGTCATCTCCTCGTTTCTCACACATTTTCGGTTGGTAGTTAGGATCGGCGCACTATTCTTTTCAGCAGTAACGTGATGGTTACCTAATCAGATATTATCATGGCTTCTCTACTATAGTGGTATTTTAGGTACACAACACTGTACTGGTTATTCGATACCTCAGAAATCGTTACAATGGATGGATTATTTCCAACTGTCTCCAAGGCGACACACGCAATATCCCCACTAGAAAGTATCAGCGAGGTCACATCAGAAGCGACCGTTTAATAGCGATAGGAGTCATGTATCATATCACAACTTCACACCGGATGTGATTGTCCATCGCACATACACCGTCGTCCAGGATTATTCTAAGCAGCTATGTACATGAATCTTTCAATGACGGTATTAATTGCTACTTCAGATAAGAGAAGTCGATAAGCTCGTGAGAAACCAATTGGAAAGGATAACGATCATTTGTTGACTAGAGGGGGTGTGAATAGGCAGACGCGAACTTTGGATTGTGAGTTTACTATTCAGTATCTTATCGCTGAATGAGGACTAGTGCATCAACAGCATAGCTGTTGTTCTTATGTATCTGTTGCATCTTGTGTAGACTAACACACCACTATATTGTAGTTGTGCACATGTCAACTTATCAAACATTTATATCTAAGTGCTATAGCCACGGAGTAATGAGCATCACTAAAATGTAGGATTGGACTTCACGCAAGTAACTCATAGGAGATCTACTATCCCCTTCAATGGAAGCTGGTAGTTGGACCTGCCTGGTGAGTAGTACGGAGGATGCTGGTGACCTCAAGGAGGTTTTAACTTGTGTAGCACTTATTGTTTATATGTCGGATAGTTTAGCTCCAGTTAGCACTGTCGCTAGTGGAGGTGAACAAGCTCCGAATACAGCCACTAGTCCGTCTATCCGTATATACTTCCTCTATCGCCGTGCCTCCACTTAACAATTAGCGAGAGACTGCCAGGGATCCCAGCTGATTGGGAAATTGCCACTGGAGAGATAGGGGCGCACCAGGACCGTCTATAGCAATACCAGGGTTCGCACGAGGATCTATATGCTCCTCAGATGCTGTAAATGCGGATAGCGTCGGCTGCACATAGGATATGAGTCATAGCGAGCAGCAGTGTCTACACCCGACAATGCGTACCTTAGCATTATTGGGCGCCATGTGTGTGTACTGGCTCAAAGCTAGGGTCTAGTCTCTTGTGCTGTGCGTACATCAACAGGCCTCAAGTATAGTTTATACAGATATCCACCCTAGTGGATTACAGAGTAGGGCAGAATAGAAAATATAGTATCAGTCTTAGGATGGAAGTGTAGGATTTTACAAGATGCCGTTATATTACTCCGAGCAAGCCTGATGCTACACACTTCTTAATCAAGGATTGTGGTGCGTTCATGTGGCACTAGTAGGATAGATCTGGTTTTAGTGTGCCCTGAATATAAGAAGGGGAGGCTATTCAGTAGAGCTATTATGATGGTATTCTTTGAAGGCGGGAAAGATGTAGTGACAAACATACGTTAGTCTAACAGGAGGTGATAGAAGTCGCGTTTTAGAGATGGGATGCGCTTTGTACCTATATATGTCGAAGGCCCATTTCGGCTGAACTGCTCTAACAGCGTCTACTATATGTGAGCGTGATTTTTTACGCCGTGGCCCACGCTCGCTCGCCACACTATCCACTTCGCAGCCAATCTAACTAAATGTTTGATGACGTCAAGTCCAAATTCCGCGCAGTGGCTTGCTAGCACGCCTCGGCTACTCTCGTTCATAGCTGTTGCTCGACACTGTGGCGCACGCAGGCATCCGTGTAAGACATGAGACAAACTAGTAGTGCATAAGATGGCGTGCGGGCTAATGGGAACCGCGCGGGCGCTCAAGCAGCATACGTCTTAATGATTTGCAAACCTTAGCATAAATGTTAGCCGAAGCCGATTTATTACCCCTCGCTACTACTAAGTTAGCGAGAGAATAGGTTGGATAGACCCATTTACTAATGCCCACGTGTGCACAGGTCCCCATATCAGATGTCGCTTCGGCCTGAATATCTCGCTCTCATCTGCTACGCGCCTGGACCACTTCTTTGCCTCCATCTGGCTGCATTACGGCCATCTAGTCCTATTGGTGTTTTTGGGAAGAATGACACATCCTTCCACGCATGCGCTCAAGGCTACGTAGCGAGGCGAAATTCATAGAGTCGCACTCAACTGAATTTCACGCTCCTACATCGTGTGCCCTTCCGCTCCCCCATGGCGCCAAAAGAAGGGAGGTCGGCCTCGCGTCTCCGCTAGCGTCCCGAAGCTCGCCGGTCTTCCCGATCTCAATGACACAACGTCAGCACCACTCTAAGAATCTCATACACTCGGGACCGAGTGCTGCCGTTCCTTCCGAAACGCACACTTTAGCATGTTATCTTTATCCGTGCTATGGCAGTCCTTCACATTGGTCGCTGTCACACCTTTACTCTCGTCATTCAGGTAGCCCGTCCGTTGAGTTATTTCCGTTACCTCAATCTCACTCATTGTCGTGTTTCCATTGCCCAGTGCCCTGAGGGCACGCCGATTTCAATTTCGACCGCCTAGTGGGCCAGACACGTCGCCGAGAGTGCGTCTCTGTCGGTCGGGGCCCTTGGTTGCGTACCCAGCAGGAATCCCAATCATGGACCGAGACACATTTGCACCGGGGAGTCATCTTGCTCTCCTCTCACTGGAATCCAATCCCATCTACAACTGAGCTCATCTGAACCGTCGAGAATCAAATGGTCGATGCACCCTTCCGTCCTAAAAACAACGTCACAACCCAGTCATCGACATCCGACTTGACCATAATCGAGTACGGCACTTGGTGAGATCGAGAATCATTAGACATATCATGCTCGAGACAGCACGCACTGTGTGGCTTTTGACACTTCCACTTACTTCTATCAAATCTATATTATTTCCATGTTGCATGATTTTTCTAGAGCCTAAAATTATATATATCAGGTTAGCTCAGGCGGCGGCTACTGATTCAACATGCTGCAGCCAACGCATGGACACTAGAATAGTTAGCGTAAGCTTCAACCGGCGAATGTCAATTAGCCCTCGATGTCTCAGGTTACACAATCTTCCACACACCGACACTATCTTCGTATTTAGATATGCCTGCGAGCCGGGTAGTGTACAGTGTCGTTATTTAGGCTCACCTAACTCTAAGTATCTATACTTGATATGTTAGCGCCGTTTTAGTTAATACTCGCCGACAGAAGCACACGTACACCGAGTGCTTACTAGATCACTAGCGTTTAATGAAAGCGCACAGCGCTACGACTTACGATTTTTTTCCTAGTAGTGTAGGGTGATTGCACATCTGGGAGATACTACGATACGTGAGATTCGAAACCACATAGATTGTTGATTAGTGGGGGTAGCACGAGCAGTATCCGCCAACCGTTACCGCCACCTATTAACGCGAGTCACACCACGCAATGAAAATGAGGAAACAATCACCGTACCGCGCTAGCGAGAGAGTTCGTACTCCGGAAGCGATAGTAAGAAACCATGCGAGTCACTAAACAGTGAGAATTATTTGCTGCTTTGAATCTCCGCTTGAGCCAGCGGTACTGCCGATCCACCTAGCAGTACTGCCGCGCAAAGGAGAGAAGCAGGGACCTGGACCCAAAGCGGTACTACCGCGGTGGTAGGGGCGGTACTACCGCTGAGAAGCGGTACTACCACCTCTACTGCCACAACTAGTGCCGCAAAACCCGACACGAGAAAAAGAGCCCTCGAGTCGAGGCGGTAGGAACCTGACAAGCCAGCGGTAGTATAGCTGCGGAGTCACCGGCGGTACTGCCGCTTGTGAACCCCTCAGCGGTACTACCGCTGGGTAGCACGGTACTCCCGCTGGGACCCAGACAAGACACACAATTAGAGAAAAGATCTCTCTGTCGAAGCGGAAGGGCTCGGAGGGTGAGAAGCGGATGTGTACGTGTTGATTCCACCCAAGCAATACCACAGCGGACCCCCTCTTGATAGTACGGTGCCCTCTACGCAACTAGTCCACCGTCTTGAATGACACTCCGAGGGGAAGAAATCGTCTCGTGCCAAGGATGAATCTCTAAAATGCTCAAAGCACACGATTAGTCCGCAAACACGTTGTCATCAATCACCAAAACCACATTGAGAGAGATATGCCTCAACAACATCGACGTAACCATTTACTACGAGCTCTTTGTCACCTCCATATACGA
>NW_024113425.1:0-9093 GCF_003073215.2 Triticum urartu | reverse complement strand
GGTCTGTCTGTAGTTGCAAACGTTACTATTTTAACAGACTTTGTTATTCTTGATATTCCAGGACGATAGTATGTCTATTATTCTTGGAAGACCCTTTTTGAATACTGCAGGGGCTGTTATTGATTGCCCAAAGGCAATGTCACTTTTCATGTTAATGGCAATAAGCATACGGTACACTTTCCGAGGAAACAACCTCAAGTTCATAGTATAACTCTATTGGAAAAATTCCATCGATTATTTTTGGAGGTTTTGAATTTCCTCTTCCTACTGTCAAGAAGAAATATGATATTCTTATTGTTGGGGACATGCATATCCCGTTGAGGTAACCTAGTGTTATTCGAAAATTCTCCGGTTCCATGTTATTCGGAATGAGTTTGTTAACAAGACCTGATCAACCTTGTTAGTGGATTCCTTTTGATGAGCATGAGATGGATGAATTTAGAAAACACAACTCTCTGTACCCTCTTTTTACTTTCTATTATTTATATTAAATAAAGCAAAAATAGTAATTTTTGTCTGTTTTCTGAATTATCCATGCAAAAAAATACCCCGAAAATAAAAGTTCTCCAAATGCCCTGAAAATTAAATATGATTTTTTAGAATATTTGAGAATATCTGGCACTGAGAACACAGCAGGGGAGCAAGCACCTGGCCATGAGGGTGGAGGGCGCCCTACCCCCTGGGCGCCCCCTGCCTCGTGGGCCCAAGTGGCTCCCCTCCACTTATTCCAGCTACCACACACTCCTTCCTCCCACAAATCACTCACCAGCTCAAACCCGAGTCCAAGCTCATTTTGCTGCCATTTTTTCGATCTCCTTGCTCAAAGCACCTCCACAAAACTACTTTGGGGGATTGTTCCTTGGTATGTGACTCCTCCAATGGTCCAATTAGTTTTTTCTAGTGCTTTATTCATTGCATATTTTTCTTGCTTAGGTGACCCTGTTCTTGAGCTTGCATGTCAAATTTATATGGTCAAAAGTAGTTTTGATGCATGATATTGCCTCTAGGCACTTGTAGGAGTAGTTGCTATCAATATTGTTGAGTTTGGTTCACTTTTATTTTGAAGTTACTAAAATTTCAGAAATTTTTCAGAGGAAGAAATATGTTTAGGAAAATGTACCAAGGTGGTCCTTCAAGGAAGCAAGGACCCAGGCTCGCAATGCGCGATGCCGACGAAGAACCACCGAGGGAAGCTCAAGTGCGGGCTTGTGAATGGCCTTCAGAGGACTTTATGGATCGAGCAGGAATCAAGGAAGAATTTAACGCATATGTGCGTAATGCTGATCTTGAGAGCTTCAAGGCAGACAAATGCCGCCAGTACCACTATCTCACTGATTCCTTTGTGAGGAGGTTTGAATTTTCATCATCACGCAATTCTCAAACTGTCCTGTTTGATCTCTATGAAAATTCTTATACTATGGACTTAGAGGATTTTAACACTGCTTGCAAACTTCCACAATGGGGTAGTCCTAATGAACCTCACAAATCTGAATTTAGAGATTTTCTTGCTAGTATAACTGTGGGGGAATCTAGAGACATAACACAAGCTACCATAGGGAGCATTCATTTTCCTGCTATACATTATTTTGCTCTCTTCATAGGTAGGTGCATAAATGGTAAGGATGAAGCATGTCACATGTGTGTCCCTGACCTCAGTGTTCTCAGGAGTGCTGTATTAGGAAATAGAATTATAATTTGGGAGCCATTGTTGCACGTAGGTTGCATAATAATAGATTTAGTGGAGATTTCTTCGGTGGAATTTATGCAACCCGTCTAGCTAATTTTCTTGGATACCCATACGTGGGTATGATATTGAGTTGCCTCCTGTTTATTTGGATTATGAGGCCATGGTTCGTCATCAGTTTGTTGAGAGGAACGATCAGTTCCTCCAGTACCGACTAATCTTTGACAAGACGACGCACCTATCACGTCGCTCTCCCTGCTCCTGCTTTCTTTGACTCTCAGGCAAAAGGGAGATATGTTATAACCAGGGAGGAGGCGGACGAGTATAAGAGGAGGACGGAGACGGCCCGTCTCCAAGCGGCAGCTCATGAGGCAATAGCTGCTGCATCTCAGTACGACCCCAACTATACTTTGGATATCCGCCAGGCCAGCCGTGGCCATAGACCAACTTAGGCCAAAAGCCTAAGCTTGGGGGAGTACGTATTTCTCACCGACATTACATTCATGTTCACACACTCATTGCTAGTTGTCGGTGCTCATACTTTTTCATTGTATCATCCATGCTAGTTTATTTTCCTTTTTATGCTTTCTTCTTGTGTGTTTAATAAACCTTAAGAAAAACAAAAAAAATAGTTGTAGCTTTTAATTAGTTTACTTTCCATGCTTGTAGTAGTAATTAAAAAGAAAACCCAAAAAGATTTTCCTCGTTCTTCTTTTGCTTGTTGGGAGCTTTCCCGTGTAAATAGTTTTATTTCTTTTCTTTTCTTTGGGGGTCGATAGGAGAAGACCATAATGAAAATGTTAAAGTGGCTCTTATATGCATTATGTTGATCTGACAAAGAGCCCATATTACCTTGTCTTCTCTCTTGAATTGAATGCTTGCAGATTCCAGCTTAGTCCAATGCACGTGCACTATTATTATTATCCACACTATTCGGTCGTGCAAGTGAAAGGCAATAATGATGATTATATGATGAACTTATTGAGATGAGAAAAGCTGGTATGAACTCGACCTCTCTTGTTTTTGTAAATATGATTAGTTCATCGTTCCTGATTCAGCCTATTATGAATAAACATGTTTGCAATGACAATTAGAGATTATAGTTGCTTATGCCATGCTTAATTAGCTAGGAGCTTATAATGGTTTACCTTGCGTGCCAACATGCTATTAAAATGGTTGTGATGTGGTATGATAGGGTGGTATCCTCTTTTGAACGATTCGAGTGGCTTGACTTGGCACATGTTCACGCATGTAGTTGAAACAAAATCAACATAGCCTCTACGATATTTATGTTCATGGTGCATTATATCCTACTCATGCTTGCATTCGGTGTTGATTAATTTTAATGCATGTTCATGACTGTTGTCGCTCTCTAGCTGGTCGCTTCCCAGTCTTTTGCTAGCCTTCACTATACTAAGCAGGAATACTGCTTGTGCATCCAATTCCATAAACCCCAAAGTTATTCCATATGAGTCCACCATACCTACCTATATACGGTATCTACCTGCCGTTCCAAGTAAATTTGTATGTGCCAAACTCTAAACCTTCAAATAAATATCCTGTTTTGTATGCTCGAATAGCTCATGTATCAACTAGGGTGTCCGTATCTTCCATGTTAGGTGGGTTATTCTCAAGAGGAGTGGACTCCGCTCCTCACTCACGAGAAAGTGGCTGGTCACCGGGATGCCCAGTCCCATGCTTTATGCAAACTAAATCAAAATAATTGCAAACAAAACTCCCCCTGGGACTCTTGTTAGTTGGAGGCACTCGTTGTTTCGAGCAAGCCATGGATTGATGCTTGTTGGTGGAAGGGGGAGTATAAACTTTACCATTCTGTTTGGGAACCGCCTATAATGTGTGTAGCATGGAAGATATCACCATCTCTTGGTTGTTATGTGACAATGAAAGTATACCGCTCAAAATATTATTCATATCTATTTCAAAACCGAGCTCTGGCACCTCTACAAATCCCTGCTTCCCTCTGCGAAGGGCCTATCCATTTACTTTTATGTTGAGTCATCATCCTCTTATTAAAAAGCACCAGTTGGAGAGCACCGCTATCATTTGCATCCATTACTGTTAGTTTACATTGAGTATGACTTGACTGGATCTCTTTTACCATGAATTACAATGTCTAGTCAGTCCTTGATCTTTAAAGGTGCTCTGCATTTATGTTTTGCGGTCTCAGAAAGGGCTAGCGAGATACCATCTTGTTATATCATATCATGATTGTTTTGAGAAAGTGTTGTCATCCGAGATTTATTATTATTGCTCGCTAGTTGATTATGCCATTGATATGAGTAAACATGAGACCTAAATGTTATTGTGAATATGGTTAGTTCATAATCTTTGCTGAAAACTTGAATGCTGGCTTTACATATTTACAACAACAAGAGCAAACAGAGTTTGTAAAAGTTTTTCTTTATCACTTTCAGTTTATCAACTGAATTGCTTGAGGACAAGCAAAGGTTTAAGCTTGGGGAGTTGATACGTCTCCGTCGTATCTACTTTTCCAAACACTTTTGCCCTTGTTTTGGACTCTAACTTGCATGATTTGAATGGAACTAACCCGGACTGACGCTGTTTTCAGCAGAATTGCCATGGTGTTATTTTTGTGCAGAAATAAAAGTTCTCGGAATGACCTGAAAATCAACGGAGAATTATTTTGGAATATATAAAAATATGAAGGAAGATCCACGTCAGGGGGGCCTCCACCTGTCCACGAGGGTGGGGGCGCACCCCCCGGGCACGCCCCCTGCCTCGTGGGCCCCCTGACACTCCACCGACCTCAACCTGGACTCCATATATTCACTTTCGGGGAGAAAAACCAGGAGAAGGATTCATCGCTTTTACGATACGGAGCCGCCGCCAAGCCCTAAACTCTCTCGGGAGGGCTGATCTGGAGTCCGTTCGGGGCTCCGGAGAGGGGAATCCGTCGCCATCGTCATCATCAACCTTCCTCCATCACCAATTTCATGATGCTCACCGCCGTGCGTGAGTAATTCCATCGTAGGCTTGCTGGACGGTGATGGGTTGGATGAGATTTATCATGTAATCGAGTTAGTTTTGTTAGGGTTTGATCCCTAGTATCCACTATGTTCTGAGATTGATGTTGCTATGACTTTGCTATGCTTAATGCTTGTCACTAGGGCCCGAGTGCCATGATTTCAGATATGAACCTATTATGTTTTCATCAATATATGAGTTCTTGATCCTATCTTGCAAGTCTATAGTCACCTATTATGTGTTATGATCCGTTAACCCCGAAGTGACAATAATCGGGATACTTACCAGTGATGACCGTAGTTTGAGGAGTTCATGTATTCACTATGTGTTAATGCTTTGTTCTGGTACTCTATTAAAAGGAGGCCTTAATATCCCTTAGTTTCCAATAGGACCCCTGCCACGGGAGGGTAGGACAAAAGATGTCATGCAAGTTCTTTTCCATAAGCACGCTATGACTATATTTGGAATACATGCCTACATTACATTGATGAACTGGAGCTAGTTCTGTGTCACCCTAGGTTATGACTGTTACATGATGAACGCATCTGGCATAATTCTCCATCACCGATCCATTGCCTACGAGCTTTCTATATATTTCTTCGCTTATTTACTTTTCTGTTGCTATTGTTATCATCACTACAAAATACCAAAAATATTACTTTTGCTACCATTACCTTTTACCACCGTTACCACTACTATCATATTACTTTGCTACTAAATACTTTGCTGCAGATATTAAGTTATCCAAGTGTGGTTGAATTGACAACTCAGCTGCTAATACTTGAGAATATTCTTTGGCTCCCCTTGTGTCGAATCAATAAATTTGGGTTGAATACTCTACCCTCGAAAACTGTTGCGATCCCCTATACTTGTGTTTATCAGGGTGCGTCGCTTGCCGGTCCTTGGCGGCTGCCGACAATCCAGGGGGCTCCGACAAGCAGTACTGCAAGATCCACCGCACCAAAGGCCACGACCTCCAGAACTTATCAGGGTGCGTCGCTTGCCGGTCCTTGGCGGCTGCCGACAATCCAGGGGGCTCCGACAAGCAGTACTGCAAGATCCACCGCACCAAAGGCCACGACCTCCAGAACCGCCGACAAGTCGAGCTGCTTGCTGAAAAGCAAAAGGCCGAGTATGAGAGGTGGGACAAAGAGAAGGGCCAAGATGGCGCTGAAGGATCCGACAAGAAGCGTTGCGGCCAAGGAGGTCGCCGCGGCAAGGATAACCAGCAAGAGAGGCCCGCTCGGGGCCACGACAAGAAGTAGGAAAATGATGATCAAGACGAGGACGATGAGTCCGGCGAGCATGAGTTCCAGAAGGCTACGGAGGCCATGTGCGTCGATGGTGGCGCCTCGCTACATACTTCTCACCGCCAGCTCAAATAGTGGGCGCGTGAAATCACAACAGCGGATCCCTTGTTCGACGCTCAGAAGCCACTAAAGTGGTGCAGCACGCCCCTCAACATTGACGCTGAGGACCACCTTGACCGCACAACTGCGGTCGGGTGTTTGCCGTTGTTGGTCTCACCAAAAATACGCAACCTCAAGGTGAACAAGATGCTGGTTGACGGCGGGGCCGGTCTGAACTTGATCTCACCCATTGTGATCAAAAGGCTGCAAATTCCTGATGGAGACCTCAAGGAAACGGGCGTGTTTCAAGGGGTCAACCCGGGGAGGAGCCAGCCAAAGGGGAAGGTCAGATTGCCTGTGACGTTTGGAGGCGAGTTGAACTACAGGACGAAGAGGGTTGTCTTCGATGTAGCCGAGATCCCCTTGCCCTACAATGGGATCCTCGGCTGCCCGGCACTAGCCAAGTTCATGGCGGCGGCGCACTATGCCTACAACACGCTGAAGATGCCTGGGCCGAGGACCATCATCACCGTCCCCTCCGAGAAGAAGGATGAGCTAACCTGCGCTGACCAACTCTACCGAGAAGCAGTTGCAGTAGCTGCCACCAAGGCACTTGCTCCTGCCACTAAAGCCCCAGGAGGGAAGAATAATACCGGCAAGACCTCTCGCACCCCCTCCGGCAAGCGCACTTTTTCAGAGTGTTGTGCTACCGTCGAGGACGTGCCAGAGAGCTCCACCGGCAAGAGCAAGAAATCTAGAGCTGCACCACCAGAGACCAAGAGAGTGTCCGTCAAGGAGGATGGCACGGGAGGGGCTTTCACCATAAGTTCCACCCTCGACAGCAAATAGGAAAGCACGCTTGTCACTTTCCTGCGGGCGAATGTTGATGTGTTTGCATGGCAAGCATCCGACATCCCCGGCGTTCCCATGGAAGTGATTGAGCACCATCTCACTGTCTGTCCCCATGCGCGACCCATCAGGCAGAAGGTCAGGAAGCAAGCTTTGGAACGGCAGGAATTCATCATAGGGGAGATCAGGAAGTTGGAAGCAGCAGGCTTGGTGAGAGGAGTGCTCCATCCAACGTGGTTGGCCAATCCGGTGGTGGTGCGCAAGGCGAACAGGAAGTGGAGGCTGTGTATCGATTACACAGATATCAATAAGGCTTGTCCTAAGGACCCCTTCCCGTTGCCACGCATTGACCAGATTGTTGACTCCACGACTGGGTGCGATTTGTTATTATTCCTCGATGCCTACTCGGGCTACCACCAGATCTTCATGGCAAAGGAAGACAAAGAGAAGACAACATTCATCACCCCGTGTGGTACGTATTGCTTTTTACGGATGCCTTTCGGGTTGAAGAGTGTTGACTCGATATTCGCAAGGGCGGTCCAAATTGGTTTTGAGCCATAGCTACATAGAAATATGGAAGCTTATATAGATGACATAGTGGTCTAAACCAAGGACAAGGTAGCCCTTGTACAAGACTTAGAAGAGACGTTTGCCAACCTACGCAAAATCAACCTCAACCTGAACCCTGAGAAGTGTGTCTTCAGCATTCCGTCCGGCAAACTTCTCAGGTTCTTCATGTTGCAGCGTGGGATCGAGGCAAACCCGGACAAGAACAAGGCTATTGATCAGATTGAGGCACCCAAGCGGATCAAGGATGTGATCGGCTCACTGGCTGCGTTCCCGCCATGAGCAGATTCATCTCCAAGTCCGCTGAGCATGCCCTTCCCTTTTTCAAGATCTTGAAGAAGGTAGGCCCAATGGAGTGGACCCCAGAGGCCGAGACAGTGTTGCAGGATTTGAAGAAATACCTTTCCTCTACACCAATACTGGTTGCGCCTAAACCAGAAGAGCCGTTGTTGCTGTATTTGGCGGCCACGAATCAAGTGGTCAGTGCCGCGCTAGTGGTGTAGAGGGAGGTCGGTAAAGAAGTAGTGGCGACGGCGGGGCTGGTGGATGGCAAGCCAGAGATCCCCCGGCAGGGCCTGATGCCGACAAGGCAAGGCCCCCGACGGAGTCTGACGCCATCAGGACGGGCCCCATGCAATCGAATGAGGTGGAGCAGAAGAACAAGATGATGCAGCACCCGGTTTACTTTGTTAGTTCCCTCCTGCAGGGGGCTAGGTCAAGGTACTCTGGTGTGCACAAATTGCTCTTCGGCCTCCTTATGGCCTCGAGGAAGCCGCGTCACTACTTCCAAGCACACGAAATCACCGTCGTCACCCGCCTCCCGTTACAACTGATACTGCACAACCCAGACGCAACCGGAAGGATTGTGGAGTGGGCCCTGGAGCTTTCGAGCTTTGGTTTGAAGTTTGAAAGTACTTCGACAATTCAGAGCAGTGTCTTGGTAGAGTTCATTGCAGAATGGACCTCAACGCCTGACGAGGAAATCCAGGAGACCACCCTCCCCGGCAAGGAAGCAAGTTGCAACTGGATCATGTACTTTGACGGGGCTTTCTCGCTGCAAGGCGCGGGTGCTAGTGTGCTGCTCCTCGCACCCACTAGAGAGCACCTCGAGTATGTAACCTAGATGCACTTTCCTAGGGAAATGTCCACCAACAGCACTGCCGAGTACGAGGGGTTTCTTGCCAGCCTCAGGATTGCGGCGGACCTCGGTGAGGGGGTGTCCTGGACTAAGGGGTCCTTGGGCGTCCGACCTGTTATCTATGGGCCGGACTGATGGGTTGTGAAGACATGAAGACCGAAGACTGTACCCGTGTCCATATGAGACTCTCCTTGGTGTGGAAGGCAAGCTTGGTGAACAACTATGAAGATTCCATCTTATGTAACCGACTCTATGTAACCCTAGATCCCCCCGGTGTCTATATAAACCGGAGGGTGTAGTCCGAAAAGGATATACTCAATACTGTACTCATACAGGCTAGACTTCTAGGGTTTAGCCATTACGATCTCGTGGTAGATCAACTCGTAGTACTCATACTCATCAAGATGAATCAAGCAGGAAGTAGGGTATTACCTCCATAGAGAGGGCCCAAACCTGGGTAAACATCATGTCCCCTGTCTCCTGTTACCATCAACCTTAGA
>NW_024113424.1:0-124178 GCF_003073215.2 Triticum urartu | reverse complement strand
AATCTGAGATGGGATCCATGTATGAGAACAAAGTATGGACTTTGGTTGACTTGCCCGATGATCGGCAAGCAATTGAAAATAAATGGATCTTTAAGAAGAAGACTGACGCTGATGGTAATGTTACTGTCTACAAAGCTCGACTTGTCGCAAAAGGTTTTCGGCAAGTTCAAGGGATTGACTACGATGAGACCTTCTCACCCGTAGCGATGCTTAAGTCCGTCCGAATCATGTTAGCAATTGCCGCATTTTATAATTATGAAATTTGGCAGATGGATGTCAAAACTGCATTCCTGAATGGATTTCTGGAAGAAGAGTTGTATATGATGCAACCGGAAAGTTTTGTCGATCCAAAGGGAGCTAACAAAGTGTGCAAGCTCCAGCGATCCATTTATGGACTGGTGCAAGCCTCTCGGAGTTGGAATAAACGTTTTGATAGTGTGATCAAAGCATTTGGTTTTATACAGACATTCGGAGAAGCCTGTATTTACAAAAAAGTGAGTGGGAGCTCTGTAGCATTTCTGATATTATATGTGGATGACATATTGCTAATTCGAAATGATATAGAATTTCTGGATAGCATAAAGGGATACTTGAATAAAAGTTTTTCAATGAAAGACCTCGGTGAAGCTGCTTACATATTAGGCATTAAAGATCTATAGAGATAGATCAAGACGCTTAATTGGACTTTCACAAAGCACATACCTTGACAAAATTTTGAAGAAGTTCAAAATGGATCAAGCAAAGAAAGGGTTCTTGCCTGTGTTACAAGGTGTGAAATTGAGTAAGACTCAATGCCCGACCACTGCAGAAGGTAGAGAGAATATGAAAGATGTTCCCTATGCATCAGCCATAGGATCTATCATGTATGCAATGCTGTGTACCAGACCTGATGTGTGCCTTGCTATAAGTTTAGCAGGGAGGTACCAAAGTAATCCAGGAATGGATCACTGGACAGCGGTCAAGAACATCCTGAAATACCTGAAAAGGACTAAGGATATGTTTCTCTTATATGGAGGTGACAAAGAGCTCACCGTAAAAGGTTACGTTGATGCAAGCTTTGACACTGATCCGGACGATTCTAAATCGCAAACCGGATACGTGTTTACATTAAACGGTGGAGCTGTCAGTTGGTGCAGTTCTAAACAAAGCGTCGTAGCGGGATCTACATGTGAAGCGGAGTACATAGCTGCTTCGGAAGCAGCGAATGAAGGAGTCTGGATGAAGGAGTTCATATCCGATCTAGGTGTCATACCTAATGCATCGGGTCCAATGAAAATCTTTTGTGACAATACTGGTGCAATTGCCTTGGCAAAGGAATCCAGATTTCACAAAAGGACCAAACACATCAAGAGACGCTTCAACTCCATCCGGGATCAAGTCCAGGTGGGAGACATAGAGATTTGCAAGATACATACGGATCTGAATGTTGCAGACCCGTTGACTAAGCCTCTTCCACGAGCAAAACATGATCAGCACCAAAGCTCCATGGGTGTTAGAATCATTACAGTGCAATCTAGATTATTGACTCTAGTGCAAGTGGGAGACTGAAGGAAATATGCCCTAGAGGCAATAATAAAGTTATTATTTATTTCCTTATAATCATGATAAATGTTTATTATTCATGCTAGAATTGTATTAACCGGAAACATAATACATGTGTGAATACATAGACAAACAAAGTGTCACTAGTATGCCTCTACTTGACTAGCTCGTTAATCAAAGATGGTTATGTTTCCTAACCATGAACAATGAGTTGTTATTTGATTAACGAGGTCACATCATTAGTTGAATGATCTGATTGACATGACCCATTCCATTAGCTTAGCACCCGATCGTTTAGTATGTTGCTATTGCTTTCTTCATGACTTATACATGTTCCTATGACTATGAGATTATGCAACTCCCGTTTACTGGAGGAACACGTTGGGTGCTACCAAACGTCACAACGTAACTGGGTGATTATAAAGGAGCATTACAGGTGTCTCCAAAGGTAGATGTTGGGTTGGCGTATTTCGAGATTAGGATTTGTCACTCCGATTGTCGGAGAGGTATCTCTGGGCCCTCTCGGTAATGCACATCACATAAGCCTTGCAAGCATTGCAACTAATGAGTTAGTTGCGAGATGATGTATTACGGAACGAGTAAAGAGACTTGCCGGTAACGAGATTGAACTAGGTATTGGATACCGACGATCGAATCTCGGGCAAGTAACATACCGATGACAAAGGGAACAACGTATGTTGTTATGCGATCTGATCGATAAAGATCTTCGTAGAATATGTAGGAGCCAATATGGGCATCCAGGTCCCGCTATTGGTTATTGACCGGAGACATGTCTCGGTCATGTCTACATTGTTCTCGAACCCGTAGGGTCCGCACGCTTAAGGTTACGATGACAGTTATATTATGAGTTTATGCATTTTGATGTACCGAAGGTTGTTCGGAGTCCCGGATGTGATCACGGACATGACAAGGAGTCTCGAAATGGTCGAGACGTAAAGATTGATATATTGGAAGCCTATATTTGGATATCGGAAGTGTTCCGGGTGAAATCGGGAGTTTACCGGAATACCGGGAGGGTTACCGGAACCCCCCGGGAGCTATATGGGCCATAATGGGCCTTAGTGGAAAAGAGAAGGGGCTGCCCTAGATGGGCTGCGCCCCCCCTTCCCCTAGTCCTATTAGGACTAGGAGAGGTGGCCGGCCCCCGCCTCCTCTTTTCCCCTCCGAGGAATCCTAGTTGGACTAGGATTGGAGGGGGAATCCTACTCCCAGAGGGAGTAGGACACTCCTGCGCCTCCTCCCTTGGCCGGCCAGCCTCCCCTCCTCTCCTCCTTCATATACGGAGGCAGCGGGCACCTCTAGACACACAAGTTGATCCACATGATCTATTCCTTAGCCGTGTGCGGTGCCCCTGCCACCATATACCTCGATAATACTGTAGCGGAGTTTAGGAGAAGCCCTGCTGCTGTAGTTCATCAAGATCGTCACCACGCCGTCGTGCTGACGGAACTCTTCCCCGACACTTTGCTGGATCGGAGTCCGGGGATCGTCATCGAGCTGAACGTGTGCTCGAACTCGGAGGTGCCGTAGTTTCGGTGCTTGATCGGTTGGATCGTGAAGACGTACGACTACTTCCTCTACGTCGTGTTATCGCTTCCGCAGTCGGTCTGCGTTGGGTATGTAGACAACACTCTCCCCCTCGTTGCTATGCATCACATGATCTTGCGTGAGCGTAGGAAATTTTTGGAAATTACTACGAAACCCAACAGTGGCATCCGAGCCAGGTTATTTATGTTGATGTTATATGCACGAGTAGAACACAAGTGAGTTGTGGACGATACTAGTCATACTGCCTAACAGCATGTCATACTTTGGTTCGGCGGTATTGTTGGACGAGACGACCCAGACCAACCTTACGCGTACGCTTACGCGAGACCGGTTCCCTCGACGTGCTTTGCACATAGATGGCTTGCGGGCGACTGTCTCTCCAACTTTAGTTGAACCAAGTATGGCTACGCCCGGTCCTTGAGAAGGTTAAAACGGAGTCTATTTGACAAACTATCGTTGTGGTTTTGATGCGTAGGTGAGATTGGTTCTTACTTAAGCCCGTAGCAGCCACGTAAAACATGCAACAACAAAGTAGAGGACGTCTAACTTGTTTTTGCAGGGCATGTTGTGATGTGATATGGTCAAGGCATGATGCTGAATTTTATTGTATGAGATGATCATGTTTTGTAACCGAGTTATCGGCAACTGGCAGGAGCCATATGGTTGTCACTTTATTGTATGCAATGCAATCGCGATGTAATGCTTTACTTTATTACTAAACGGTAGTGATAGTCGTGGAAGCATAAAGATTGGCGAGACGACAACGATGCTACGATGGAGATCAAGGTGTCACGCCGGTGACGATGGTGATCATGACGGTGCTTCGGAGATGGAGATCAGAAGCACAAGATGATGATGGCCATATCATATCACTTATATTGATTGCATGTGATGTTTATCTGTTTATGCATCTTATCTTGCTTTGATTGACGGTAGCATTATAAGATGATCTCTCACTAAATTATCAAGAAAGTGTTCTCCCTGAGTATGCACTGTTGCCAAAGTTCGTCGTGCCCAGACACCACGTGATGATCGGGTGTGATAAGCTCTACGTCCATCTACAACGGGTGCAAGCCAGTTTTTGCACACGCAGAATACTCAGGTTAAACTTGACGAGCCTAGCATATGCAGATATGGCCTCGGAACACGGAGACCGAAAGGTCGAGCGTGAATCATATAGTAGATATGATCAACATAAATGATGTTCACCATTGAAAACTACTCCATCTCACGTGATGATCGGTTATGGTTTAGTTGATTTGGATCACGTAATCACTTAGAAGATTAGAGGGATGTCTATCTAAGTGGGAGTTCTTAAGTAATATGATTAATTGAACTTAAATTTATCATGAACTTAGTACCTGATAGTATCTTGCTTGTTTATGTTGATTGTAGATAGATGGCTCGTGCTGTTGTTCCGTTGAATTTTAATGCGTTCCTTGAGAAAGCAAAGTTGAAAGATGATGGTAGCAATTACACGGACTGGGTCCGTAACTTGAGGATTATCCTCATTGCTGCACAGAAGAATTACGTCCTTGAAGCACCGCTGGGTGCCAGGCCTGCTGCTGGAGCAACGCCAGATGTTATGAACGTCTGGCAGAGCAAAGCTGATGACTACTCGATAGTTTAGTGTGCCATGCTTTACGGCTTAGAATCGGGACTTCAACGATGTTTTGAACGTCATGGAGCATATGAGATGTTCCAGGAGTTGAAGTTAATATTTCAAGCAAATGCCCGAATTGAGAGATATGAAGTCTCCAATAAGTTCTATAGCTGCAAGATGGAGGATAACAGTTCTGTCAGTGAGCATATACTCAAAATGTCTGGGTATAATAATCACTTGATTCAATTGGGAGTTAATCTTCCGGATGATTGCGTCATTGACAGAATTCTCCAATCACTGCCACCAAGCTACAAGAGCTTCGTGATGAACTATAATATGCAAGGGATGAACAAGACTATTCCCGAGCTCTTCGCGATGCTGAAAGCTGCGGAGGTAGAAATCAAAAAGGAGCATCAAGTGTTGATGGTTAACAAAACCACTAGTTTCAAGAAAAAGGGCAAAGGGAAGAAGAAGGGGAACTTCAAGAAGAACGGCAAGCAAGTTGCTGCTCAAGAGAAGAAACCCAAGTCTGGACCTAAGCCTGAAACTGAGTGCTTCTACTGCAAGCAGACTGGTCACTGGAAGCGGAACTGCCCCAAGTATTTGGCGGATAAGAAGGATGGCAAGGTGAACAAAGGTATATGTGATATACATGTTATTGATGTGTACCTTACTTGAGCTCGCAGTAGCACCTGGGTATTTGATACTGGTTCTGTTGCTAATATTTGCAACTCGAAATAGGGACTACGGAATAAGCGAGCACTGGCAAAGGACGAGGTGACGATGCGCGTGGGAAACGGTTCCAAAGTCGATGTGATCGCGGTCGGCACGCTACCTCTACATCTACCTTCGGGATTAATATTAGACCTAAATAATTGTTATTTGGTGCCAGCGTTGAGCATGAACATTATATCTGGATCTTGTTTAATGCGAGACGGTTATTCATTTAAATCAGAGAATAATGGTTGTTCTATTTATATGAGTAATATCTTTTATGGTCATGCACCCTTGAAGAGTGGTCTATTCCTATTGAATCTCGATAGTAGTAATACACATATTCATAATGTTGAAACCAAAAGATGCAGAGTTGATAATGAAAGTGCAACTTATTTGTGGCACTGTCGTTTAGGTCATATCGGTATAAAGCGCATGAAGAAACTCCATACTGATGGACTTTTGGAACCACTTGATTATGAATCACTTGGTACTTGCGAACCATGCCTCATGGGCAAGATGACTAAAACACCGTTCTCCGGTACTATGGAGAGAGCAACAGATTTGTTGGAAATCATACATACCGATGTATGTGGTCCGATGAATATTGAGGCTCGTGGCGGATATCATTATTTTCTCACCTTCACAGATGATTTAAGCAGATATGGGTATATCTACTTAATGAAACATAAGTCTGAAACATTTGAAAAGTTCAAAGAATTTCAGAGTGAAGTTGAAAATCATCGTAACAAGAAAATAAAGTTTCTGCGATCTGATCGTGGAGGAGAATATTTGAGTTACGAGTTTGGTGTACATTTGAAAAACTGTGGAATAGTTTCGCAACTCACGCCACCCGGAACACCACAGCGTAATGGTGTGTCCGAACGTTGTAATCGTACTTTACTGGATATGGTGCGATCTATGATGTCTCTTACTGATTTACCGCTATCATTTTGGGGTTATGCTCTAGAGACGGCCGCATTCACGTTAAATAGGGCACCATCAAAATCCGTTGAGACGACGCCTTATGAACTGTGGTTTGGCAAGAAACCAAAGTTGTCGTTTCTTAATGTTTGGGGCTGCGATGCTTATGTGAAAAAGCTTCAACCTGATAAGCTCGAACCCAAATCGGAGAAATGTGTCTTCATAGGATACCCAAAGGAAACTGTTGGGTATACCTTCTATCACAGATCCGAAGGCAAAACATTCGTTGCCAAGAATGGATCCTTTCTAGAGAAGGAGTTTCTCTCGAAAGAAGTGAGTGGGAGGAAAGTGGAACTTGACGAGGTAACTGTACCTGCTCCCTTGTTGGAAAGTAGTACATCACAGAAAATTGTTTCTGCGACACCTACACCAATAAGTGAGGAAGTTAATGATAATGATCATGAAACTTCAGAACAAGATACTACTGAACCTCGTAGATCAACCAGAGTAAGATCCGCACCAGAGTGGTACGGTAATCCAGTTCTGGAAGTCATGCTACTAGATCATGATGAACCTACGAACTATGAAGAAGCGATGGTGAGCCCAGATTCCGCAAAGTGGCTTGAAGCCATGAAATCTGAGATGGGATCCATGTATGAGAACAAAGTATGGACTTTGGTTGACTTGCCCGATGATCGGCAAGCAATTGAAAATAAATGGATCTTTAAGAAGAAGACTGACGCTGATGGTAATGTTACTGTCTACAAAGCTCGACTTGTCGCAAAAGGTTTTCGGCAAGTTCAAGGGATTGACTACGATGAGACCTTCTCACCCGTAGCGATGCTTAAGTCCGTCCGAATCATGTTAGCAATTGCCGCATTTTATAATTATGAAATTTGGCAGATGGATGTCAAAACTGCATTCCTGAATGGATTTCTGGAAGAAGAGTTGTATATGATGCAACCGGAAAGTTTTGTCGATCCAAAGGGAGCTAACAAAGTGTGCAAGCTCCAGCGATCCATTTATGGACTGGTGCAAGCCTCTCGGAGTTGGAATAAACGTTTTGATAGTGTGATCAAAGCATTTGGTTTTATACAGACATTCGGAGAAGCCTGTATTTACAAAAAAGTGAGTGGGAGCTCTGTAGCATTTCTGATATTATATGTGGATGACATATTGCTAATTCGAAATGATATAGAATTTCTGGATAGCATAAAGGGATACTTGAATAAAAGTTTTTCAATGAAAGACCTCGGTGAAGCTGCTTACATATTAGGCATTAAAGATCTATAGAGATAGATCAAGACGCTTAATTGGACTTTCACAAAGCACATACCTTGACAAAATTTTGAAGAAGTTCAAAATGGATCAAGCAAAGAAAGGGTTCTTGCCTGTGTTACAAGGTGTGAAATTGAGTAAGACTCAATGCCCGACCACTGCAGAAGGTAGAGAGAATATGAAAGATGTTCCCTATGCATCAGCCATAGGATCTATCATGTATGCAATGCTGTGTACCAGACCTGATGTGTGCCTTGCTATAAGTTTAGCAGGGAGGTACCAAAGTAATCCAGGAATGGATCACTGGACAGCGGTCAAGAACATCCTGAAATACCTGAAAAGGACTAAGGATATGTTTCTCTTATATGGAGGTGACAAAGAGCTCACCGTAAAAGGTTACGTTGATGCAAGCTTTGACACTGATCCGGACGATTCTAAATCGCAAACCGGATACGTGTTTACATTAAACGGTGGAGCTGTCAGTTGGTGCAGTTCTAAACAAAGCGTCGTAGCGGGATCTACATGTGAAGCGGAGTACATAGCTGCTTCGGAAGCAGCGAATGAAGGAGTCTGGATGAAGGAGTTCATATCCGATCTAGGTGTCATACCTAATGCATCGGGTCCAATGAAAATCTTTTGTGACAATACTGGTGCAATTGCCTTGGCAAAGGAATCCAGATTTCACAAAAGGACCAAACACATCAAGAGACGCTTCAACTCCATCCGGGATCAAGTCCAGGTGGGAGACATAGAGATTTGCAAGATACATACGGATCTGAATGTTGCAGACCCGTTGACTAAGCCTCTTCCACGAGCAAAACATGATCAGCACCAAAGCTCCATGGGTGTTAGAATCATTACAGTGCAATCTAGATTATTGACTCTAGTGCAAGTGGGAGACTGAAGGAAATATGCCCTAGAGGCAATAATAAAGTTATTATTTATTTCCTTATAATCATGATAAATGTTTATTATTCATGCTAGAATTGTATTAACCGGAAACATAATACATGTGTGAATACATAGACAAACAAAGTGTCACTAGTATGCCTCTACTTGACTAGCTCGTTAATCAAAGATGGTTATGTTTCCTAACCATGAACAATGAGTTGTTATTTGATTAACGAGGTCACATCATTAGTTGAATGATCTGATTGACATGACCCATTCCATTAGCTTAGCACCCGATCGTTTAGTATATTGCTATTGCTTTCTTCATGACTTATACATGTTCCTATGACTATGAGATTATGCAACTCCCATTTACCGGAGGAACACTTTGGGTGCTACCAAACGTCACAACATAACTGGGTGATTATAAAGGAGCATTACAGGTGTCTCCAAAGGTAGATGTTGGGTTGGCGTATTTCGAGATTAGGATTTGTCACTCCGATTGTCGGAGAGGTATCTCTGGGCCCTCTCGGTAATGCACATCACATAAGCCTTGCAAGCATTGCAACTAATGAGTTAGTTGCGAGATGATGTATTACGGAACGAGTAAAGAGACTTGCCGGTAACGAGATTGAACTAGGTATTGGATACCGACGATCGAATCTCGGGCAAGTAACATACCGATGACAAAGGGAACAACGTATGTTGTTATGCGGTCTGACCGATAAAGATCTTCGTAGAATATGTAGGAGCTAATATGGGCATCCAGGTCCTGCTATTGGTTATTGACCGGAGACATGTCTCGGTCATGTCTACATTGTTCTTGAACCCGTAGGGTCCGCACGCTTAAGGTTACGATGACAGTTATATTATGAGTTTATGCATTTTGATGTACCGAAGGTTGTTCGGAGTCCCGGATGTGATCACGGACATGACCAGGAGTCTCGAAATGGTCGAGACGTAAAGATTGATATATTGGAAGCCTATATTTGGATATCGGAAGTGTTCCGGGTGAAATCAGGATTTTACCGGAATACCGGGAGGGTTACCGGAACCCCCCGGGAGCTATATGGGCCATAATGGGCCTTAGTGGAAAAGAGAAGGGGCTGCCCAAGATGGGCTGCGCGCCCCCCCTTCCCCTAGTCCTATTAGGACTAGGAGAGGTGGCCGGCCCCCTCCTCCTCTTTTCCCCTCCGAGGAATCCTAGTTGGACTAGGATTGGAGGGGGAATACTACTCCCAGAGGGAGTAGGACTCTCCTGCGCCTCCTCCCTTGGCCGGCCAGCCTCCCCTCCTCTCCTCCTTTATATACGGAGGCAGGGGGCACCTCTAGACACACAAGTTGATCCACGTGATCTATTCCTTAGCCGTGTGCGGTGCCCCTGCCACCATATACCTCGATAATACTGTAGCGGAGTTTAGGCGAAGCCCTGCTGCTGTAGTTCATCAAGATCGTCACCACGCCGTCGTGCTGACGGAACTCTTCCCCGACACTTTGCTGGATCGGAGTCCGGGGATCGTCATCGAGCTGAACGTGTGCTCGAACTCGGAGGTGCCGTAGTTTCGGTGCTTGATCGGTTGGATCGTGAAGACGTACAACTACTTCCTCTACGTCGTGTTATCGCTTCCGCAGTCCGTCTGCGTTGGGTACGTAGACAACACTCTCCCCCTCGTTGCTATGCATCACATGATCTTGCGTGAGCGTAGGAATTTTTTTGAAATTACTACGAAACCCAACAGTATAATCATACCCATGGATACTTGTGGTGACATTGGAGTATGTAGGTGACATTAGGGTTTTGGTTGATTTGTATCTTAAGGTGTTATTCTAGTACGAACTCTAGGGCTGTTTGTGACACTTATAGGAATAGCCCAACGGATTGATCGGAAAGAATAACTTTGAGGTGGTTTCGTACCCTACCATAATCTCTTCGTTTGTTCTCCGCTATTAGTGACTTTGGAGTGACTCTTTGTTGCATGTTGAGGGATAGTTATATGATCCAATTATGTTATTATTGTTGAGAGAACTTGCACTAGTGAAAGTATGAACCCTAGGCCTTATTTCCTAGCATTGCAATACCGTTTACGCTCACTTTTACCATTAGTTACCTTGCTGTTTTTATATTTTCAGATTACAAAAACCTATATCTACCATCCATATTGCACTTGTATCACCATCTCTTCACTGAACTAGTGCACCTATACAATTTAGCATTGTATTGGGTGTGTTGGGGACACAAGAGACTCTTTGTTATTTGGTTGCAGGGTTGTTTGAGAGAGACCATCTTCATCCTATGCCTCCCACGGATTGATAAACCTTAGGTCATCCACTTGAGGGAAATTTGCTACTATCCTACAAACCTCTGCACTTGGAGGCCCAACAACGTCTACAAGAAGAAGGTTGTGTAGTAGACATCAATCTCTTTTCTGGCGCCGTTGCCGGGGAGGCTAGGTAAGTGGCACTCACACCCTGTCAACTAAGCTCTTTTCTGGCGCTGTTGCCGGCGAGGTGAGTGCTTGAAGGTATATCTTTAGATGTTGCAATCGAATCTTTTTGTTTCTTGTTTGAGCACTAGTCTAGTTTATAAAAGAAAACTACAAAAAAATGGAATTGAGTTTGTCTCGTACGCTCCATCTTTTTAATATCTTTCATGAGTATGATGGAAAGGAAAATTGTGCCAAAATGTTAGAAGAAGAATGCATTAAAATGTTTGGCACTAAATCTTTGAATGATGAGCATGATTGCAATGTTGTTAGTATGAGTTCCTTGAATATCCATGATGCTAATGATATGCAAAGCCACAAGCTTGGGGAAGCTATGTTTGATGAAGATGATATGTTTAGTCCCCCAAGCTTTGATGAGCAAATTTACTATGATGAAAGCATGCCTCCTATCTATGATGATTATTGTGATGACACGTATGCTATAAATAATAATGATAACCATGAAACTTGTCATCTTGATCTTAATTTTCAATCATATGATAGTTATGTTGTTGAGTTTGCTCCCACTATTATTCATGAGAAGAAATTTGCTTATGTGGAGAGTAATAAAATTTATATGCTTGTAGATCATGAAAAGAATGCTTTAGGTGCTGGTTATATTGTTGAATTAATTCATGATGCTACTAAAAATTGTTATGAGGGAGGAATTTATGCTTGTAGTAATTGCAATAATATCAAGTTTCCTCTCTATGTGCTTAAAGTTTTGAAGTCATGCTTGTTTTGTCTTCCTATGCTAGTTGATTACTGTTCCCATAAGTTGTTTGCTCACAAAATCCCTATGCATAGGAAGTGGGTTAGACTTAAATGTGATAGTCATATTCTTCATGATGCTCTCTTTATGCTTCAATTCTTATCTTTTATGTGAGCATCATTGAAATCATCATGCCTAGCTAGGGGCGTTAAACGTTAGCGCTTGTTGGGAGGCAACCCAACTTTATTTTAGTTTCTTTCTTTTTTCTTATGTTTAGGAATAAATAATCCATCTAGCTTCTGTTTACATGTGGTTTTATGTTTTAATTAGTGTTTGTGCCAAGTAGAACCTTTGGGAAGACTTGGCTGAAGTCTTTATGATCATGCTGTAAAAAACAGAAACTTTAGCGCTCACGAGATTAGCTTCAACTTTTTACTGGAGAGCGCTATTTAGTTGATTCTTTTTGCAGATGATTACTAGACAAATTCCTCAGGTCCACCAATTTATTTTAGAATTTTTGGAGTTCCAGAAGTATCGTTTGATACAGATTACTACAGACTGTTCTGTTTTTGACAGATTCTGTTTTTCGTGTGTTGTTTGCTTATTTTGATGAATCTATGGCTAGTAAAATAGTTTATAAACCATAGAGAAGTTGGAATACAGTAGGTTTAACACCAATATAAATAAAGAATGAGTTCATTACAGTACCTTGAAGTGGTGTTTTATTTTCTTTCGCTAACGGAGCTCACGAGTTTTCTGTTAAGTTTTGTGTTGTGAAGTTTTCAAGTTTTGGGTAAAGATTCGATGGACTATGGAATAAGGAGTAGCAAGAGCCTAAGCTTGGGGATTCCCAAGGCACCCCAAGGTAATATTCAAGGATAACCAAGCGTCTAAGCTTGGGGATGCCCCGGATGGCACCCCCTCTTTCGTCTTCGTTCATCGGTAACTTTACTTGGGGCTATATTTTTATTCACCACATGATATGTGTTTTGCTTGGAGCGTCATTTTATTTTCTTTAGCTTTGCTTGCTGTTTGAATAAAATACCAAGATCTGAAATTGTTAAATGGGAGAGTCTTCACATAGTTGCATAATTATCCGACTACTCAATGATCTTCACTTATATCTTACGGAGTAGTTTGTTTGCTCTAGTGCTTCACTTATATCTTTTAGAGCACAATGGTGGTTTTATTTTGGAGAAATAGATGAACTCTCATGCTTCACTTATATTATTTTGAGAGTCTTAAATAGCATGGTAATTTGCTTAAATAATTCTAATATTCTAGGCATACAAGATTAGTAAAAGAAAAATTCTTATGAGTGTGTTGAACACTAAGAGAAGTTTGATGCTTGGTAATTGTTTTGAGATATGAAGATGGTGATATTAGAGTCATGCTAGTTGAGTAGTTGTGAATTTGAGAAATACTTGTGTTAAAGTTTGTGATTCCCGTAGCATGCACGTATGGTGAACCGTTATGTGATGAAGTCGGAGCATGATTTATTTATTGATTGTCTTCCTTATGAGTGGTGGTCGGGGACGAGCGATGGTCTTTTTCTACCAATCTATCCCCCTAGGAGCACGCGCATAATACTTTGCTTTGATAACTTGTAGATTTTTGCAATAAGTATATGAGTTCTTTATGACTAATGTTGAGTTCATGGATTATACGCACTTTTCTCCTCCTTCCACCATTGCTAGCCTCTCTAATACCGCGCACTTGTTGCCGGTATCATACACTCACCATATATCTTCCTCAAAACAGCCACCATACCTACCTATTATGTCATTTCCATAGCCATTCCGAGATATATTGCCATGCAACTTTCCACCATTCCGTTTATTATGGCACGCTCCATCATTGTCATATTGCTTAGCATGATCATGTAGTTGACATTGTATTTGTGGCAAACCATCGTTCATAATTCTTTCATACATGTCACTCGTGAGTCAGTGCATATCCCGGTACACCACCGGAGGCATTCATATAGAGTCATATTTTGTTCTAAGTATCGAGTTGTAATTGTTGAGTTGTAAGAAAATAAAGTGTGATGATCATCATTTTTAGAGCATTGTCCCCAGTGAGGAAAGGATGATGGAGACTATGATTCCCCCACAAGTCGGGATGAGACTCCGGACGAAAAAAAATAAAAAAAGAGGCCATAAAAAAAGAAGGCCCAAACAAAAAATAAAAAAATGAGAGAAAAAGAGAGAAGGGGCAATGCTATTATCCTTTTACCACACTTGTGCTTCAAAGTAGCACCATGATCTTCATGATAGAGAGTCTCTCATTTTGTCACTTTCATATACTAGTGGGAATTTTTCATTATAGAACTTGGCTTGTATATTCCAATGACGGGCTTCCTCAAAATGCCCTAGGTCTTCGTGAGCAAGCGAGTTGGATGCACACCCACTTAGTTTCTTTTGTTGAGCTTTCATATACTTATAGCTCTAGTGCATCCGTTGCATGGCAATCCCTACTCGCTCACATTGATATCTATTGATGGGCATCTCCATAGCCCATTGATACGCCTAGTTGATGTGAGACTATCTTCCCCTCTTTTTGTCTTCTCCGCAACCACCATTCTATTCCACATATAGTGCTATATCCATGGCTCACGCTCATGTATTGCGTGAAGATTGAAAAAGTTTTGAAAATGTTAAAGTATGAAACAATTTCTTGGCTTGTCATCGGGGTTGTGCATGATTTAAATACTATGTGTGGTGAAGATAGAGCATAGCCAGACTATATGATTTTGTAGGGATAACTTTCTTTGGCCATGTTATTTTGAGAAGACATAATTGCTTTGTTAGTATGCTTGAAGTATTATTATTTTTATGTCAATATTAAACTTTTGTCTTCAATCTTTCGGATCTGAATATTCATACCACAATTAAGAAGAATTTCATTGAAATTATGCCAAGTAGCACTCCACATCAAAAATTCTTTTTTATCATTTACCTACTCGAGGACGAGCAGGAATTAAGCTTGAGGATGCTTGATACGTCTCCAACGTATCTATAATTTTTGATTGCTCCATGCTATATTATCTACTGTTTTGGGCAATATTGGGCTTTATTATCCACTTTTATATTATTTTTGGGACTAACCTATTAACCGGAGGCCCAGCCCAGATTTGTTGTTTTTTTGCCTATTTCAGTGTTTCGAAGAAAAGGAATATCAAACGGAGTCGAAACGGAACGAAATCAACTGGAGAAGTTATTTTTGGAAGGAAAGCTACCGGATGGACTTGGACCCCACTTCAGGAGCAAAGGAAGGTGCCCGCGAGGGTGGGGCCTGCCTCGTGGGGCCCCCGAAGCTCCACTGACGTACTTCCTGCACCCATATATACCCACGTATCCTAAAACTTCCAGAACGGAGATTAGATCGGGAGTTCCGCCGCTACAAGCCTCTGTAGCCACCGAAAACCTCTTGGGGCCCTGTACCGACACCCTGCCGGAGGGGGGGAACCCTCACCGGTGGCCATCTTCATCATCCCGGCGCTCTCCATGATGAGGAGGGAGTAGTTCACCTTCGGGGCTGAGGGTATGTACCAGTAGCTATGTGTTTGATCTCTCTCTCTCTCTCTCTCTCGTGTTCTTGATTTGGCACGATCTTGATGTATCGCGAGCTTTGCTATTATAGTTGGATCTTGTGTTTCTTCTCCCCCTCTACTCTCTTGTAATGGAGTGAGTTTTCCCTATGATGTTATCTTATCGGATTGAGTCTTTAGATATTTGAGAACACTTGATGTATGTCTTGCCGTGCGTATCTGTGGCGACAATGGGATATCACGTGATTCACTTGATGTATGTTTTGGTGATCAACTTGCGGGTTCCGCCCATGAACCTATGCATAGGGGTTGGCACACGTTTTCGTCGTGATTCTTAGGTAGAAACTTTGGGGCACTCTTTGAGGTTCTATGTGTTGGTTGAATAGATGAATCTGAGATTTTGTGATGCATATCGTATAATCATACCCACGGATACTTGAGGTGACATTGGAGTATCTAGGTGACATTAGGGTTTTGGTTGATTTGTATCTTAAGGTGTTATTCTAGTACGAACTCTAGGGCTGTTTGTGATACTTATTGGAATAGCCCAACGGATTGATCGGAAAGAATAACTTTGAGGTGGTTTCGTAACCTACCATAATCTCTTCGTTTGTTCTCCGCTATTAGTGACTTTGGAGTGACTCTTTGTTGCATGTTGAGGGATAGTTATATGATCCAATTATGTTATTATTATTGAGAGAACTTGCACTAGTGAAAGTATGAACCCTAGGCCTTATTTCCTAGCATTGCAATACCGTTTACGCTCACTTTTACCATTAGTTACCTTGCTGTTTTTATATTTTTAGATTACAAAAACCTATATCTACCATCCATATTGCACTTGTATCACCATCTCTTCGCCGAACTAGTGCACCTATACAATTTACCATTGTATTGGTTGTGTTTGGGACACAAGAGACTTTGTTATTAGGTTGCAGGGTTGTTTGAGAGAGCCATCTTCATCCTACGCCTCCCACGGATTGATAAACCTTAGGTCATCCACTTGAGGGAAATTTGCTATTGTCCTACAAACCTCTGCACTTGGAGGCCCAACAACGTCTACAAGAAGAAGGTTGCGTAGTAGACATCACCCTCCCGGAGGGAAGTTTCCCCAGCAGAGCAGCTCTGCTGGAGCCCTAGATTGGTTCTGCCTCGTGGCGGCGGAGTTTCTTCCCGAAATCTTGCTTCTGTTTTTTCCACAGACAAAAGACTTCATATAGTAGAAGATGGGCACCGGAGGGCTACCAGGGGGGCCACGAGGCAGGGGGGTGCGCCCAGGGGGTTAGGGCGCGCCTCCCACCCTCGTGGCCAGGGTGTGCCCCCCCTCTGGTATTTTCTCCACTCAGTATTTTTTATTAATTCCAAAAATGACTTCTGTGAAGTTTCAGGACTTTTGGAGCTGTGCAGAATAGGTCTCTAATATTTGCTCCTTTTTTCCAGCCCAGAATTCCAGCTGCCGGCATTCTCCCTCTTCATGTAAACCTTGTAAAATAAGAGAGAAAAGGCATAAGTATTATGACATAACGTGTAATAATAGCCCATAATGCAATAAATATCAATATAAAAGCATGATGCAAAATGGACGTATCAGTCATCTCCGCCCGCGCGGAGGAGGCGCACATAGTGGCTGTCGCGGCGGAAGTCGGTCGTACCCGCGCCGAGCACGCAAACCGGGTGCGGACGCAGAATCTACCTTAGAGACCTTGAATGCCATGTGGCTCTTGCAATCTGAAGGAGCAATTTGGGTCAGTTGACTGTCGTGAGCCATTGGATGCAACATGGATGGCTAGAGGGGCTTCTTCAACCTCCGAAACTGATGCACTGTTCATCTTCACAGCCCGCCACACGCCTAACCGCCTGCCGCCTGATACATCTCCAACGTATCTATAATTTTTGATTGCTCCATGCTATATTATCTACTATTTTGGACCATATTGGGCTTTATTTTCCACTTTTATATTACTTTTGGGACTAACCTATTAATCGGAGGCCTAGCCCAGATTTGCTGTTTTTTTGCCTATTTCAGTGTTTTGAAGAAACAGAATATCAAACGGAGTCCGAACGGAATGAAACCTTCAGGAACGTGATTTTCTCACCGAATATGATCTAGGAGACTTGGAACCTCCGTCAAGAAAGAAAGGAGGCGGCCACGAGAGTAGAGGGCGCCCCCCCTAGGGCGCGCCCCCTGCCTCGTGGGCCCCCCTTTGCTCCACCGACGTACTCCTTCCTCTTATATATACCTACGTACCCCCAAACGATCAGAGATGGAGCCAAAAACCTAATTCCACTGCTGCAACCTTCTGTACCCATGAGATCCCATCTTGGGGCCTGTTCCGGAGCTCCGCCGGAAGGGGAATCCACCACGGAGGGCTTCTACATCATCACCATAGCCCCTCCGATGAAGTGTGAGTAGTTTACCTCAGACCTTCGGGTCCATAGTTAGTAGCTAGATGGCTTCTTCTCTCTTTTTGGATCTCAATACAATGTTCTCCCCCTCTCTTGTGGATATCTATTCGATGTAATCTTCTTTTTGCGGTGTGTTTGTTGAGACCGATGAATTGTGGGTTTATGATCAAGATTATCTATGAGCAATATTTGAATCTTCTCTGAATTCTTTTATGTATGATTGGTTATCTTTGCAAGTCTCTTCGAATTATCAGTTTGGTTTGGCCTACTAGATTGGTTTTTCTTGCAATAGGATAAGTGCTTAGCTTTGGGTTCAATCTTGCGGTGTCCTTTCCCAGTGACAGAAGGGGCAGCAAGGCACGTATTGTATTGTTGCCATCAAGGATAACAAGATGGGGTCTTTATCATATTGCATGAATTTATCCCTCTACATCATGTCATCTTGCTTAAGGCGTTACTCTGTTTTTATTAACTTAATACTCTAGATGCATGCTGGATAGCGGTCGATGAGTGGAGTAATAGTAGTAGATGCAGGCAGGAGTCGGTCTACTTGTCTCGGACGTGATGCCTATATACATGATCATACCTAGATATATATACCTATACTAATTACAGACTCCCTAATAATTCCCACGTTAATTAGAAATTAGGAGCCGTTCATCTGGTGGGACCAAATTATTACGGTGTAGATCAATCTACAAATTCCAGGGACAAAAAATGATCAAGAAGGCCCAAAATCCTTTATCGGTTGTAAAAATAGAAGTAGGAAAAAAATAACTCAATCTCTTTGCGCGGTTCAAAATAGAAGGAATCTCAATGTATCCCACGAGCCAAAAATCCTCTCTTGGTAGTTAAAATTTAAGTAGGAAAAAAAAATTCTAACTCAATCTCTTTTCACGTTTGAAAATAGAAGGAGTCTCAATCTATCTAAAACTCCACTACATCTTCTCCCTGTTGAAAAAGCTCCACGTACGGCATCTTCTCCTTTTCCAGAAAATCTACAACCTGAAGCAATCTATAACAATACTCCACGACCTCTTCCTTCTTATTAGTCAAGATCAACAATCTGAAGAAATCTCTACGTATTATACTCCATGGCATCTTCCGCTTCCGAAGCAATCTTGCAGCTTGGATATCGTCTCTCTCTTATCCCATGGAAAAACCGCACCATCTCTTTCAGGCTGAAGGCCCAACCTTGACAATGAAGCGAGTGCTGGGATTAATTGGGAGTTGATCGACGAAGCTACCGAGCTGCTGGATCGAGTCCTTGCATCACACGACGCACAATCAGGCTCTCGGTAACCTAGGTTCATGCGCCCCAGCCTCAGACCCGTGTTTACTGAGATGATCCCAGCTCTTCTTCTCTCCCTAGGTGAAGCTCCAATCCGATCCGTTCCAAGCATGTGCTGCCATGGTTATTCAAGCCGATCATTGGAATTTTCAAACACAATACATGTGTTCCAGCACACAGCCGTGCTGCAGTGCAAACACCGACTCGCTCTCAGGTGACCAGCTCGCCTGTCCAGACATGTCCCATGCGTACTGAGATGATCCCAGCTCTTCTCCTCTCCTTAGGTGAAGCTCTGATTCTATCTGTTCCAAGCACGCTCTGCCATGGTTATTCAAGCCAATCGTTGGAATTTGCAAACAGCCATGCCGCAGTGAAACGCCGACTCCCTATCAGGTGATGAGCTCGCTGGCCCAAACATAGTGCTACAAATACAAGTATGTGGATTAAACATTAGCTCTAATGGCATGCAGTGATGTGCCCTAGCAAACGATTTCTTGGTAATTTGATCTATGTGGTGCATACATGCCTGTGGTCGCCATGGTGATGGACAAGGAACTGAAGGAGACGAGATTTTGACGAGAACAAGGAGAACTAGCTCACGTCTACAAGAATCAGGGATACAAAAAAAAATCTTGCCACAAAAAGATTTTCTTCAGAATTTATTTTTGTATCCCTGATTCTGAAAAACACACAAGCAGTTCCAAGCGAGCTGTGTGCTTTACAAAAAAAAATTTGCCACAAAAAGATTTTCTTCAGAATTTATTTTGTATCCCCTGACGAGATTTTGACGAGAACAAGCAGAACAAGCAGAACAAGCTCATGTCCCTAATTCTGAATTATTTGCTTCTAGCTATGTACGTAAAACACACAGCTCGCTTGGAACTGCTTCACAAGGATGTGCATTGTCTAATTATCACTTCATTAGGAGATGGTTCAAAACTCAATTATGTGCTGATATGTTTTTTGTCAGTACCATTATTAATTTCTGAACTGGGACATGGTGAATTTACTTTTGTTTGGTGGTAGTAGTATACACCTAATTCCGTAAACGCTAAACATCACTTGGTCCCTTCCTTTGATATTACATCACCTGAATCATATTAAATTCTTACGTCTTTCTTAATTAACTGCATGAGAAATAATATAACTTACATGGTACGCATGTGAATCAAACTGGCTAAATCACACGAACCAATTATTTTAAGGTGGGTTTGGAAATAGCCTGTTTGAGATAGTACGCAGGAACACGTTGTTGTTGCAGGCTCCTATTCTGTGTATGAACCTCGATGTGGCACTCTAATATTTTGACAATACTATTCTCAACCTAATTTCACTGATGGGTGCCTCAGTAAGCTCTCTTTGACCGAGCATAGATATTCAAAAATTACACTGGCCCTATTTCGTTCGTTTTCTGGCATGTGGGTGAGGAGCTGCTAAGCTGATACGTGTCACTAATTTTTTGCCAATAGCATGCAAGTTTCCTATGTCCGGTATCATGGTGTATGGCTACTGATTGTGAGATTTCTATATATCTCTCTTATCTCTTCCCTCGATGGAACCTTTCAAACAACAAAAGTAGTATTTTTCTGGCAAATTCGAAAGCACTATTATGATGTTGCTTTTAGATTGCAAACGTACAATTCTTAACAAATGAAACTACCATACTGTTTTTCTTCCATCTTCTGATGATTTATTATAGTTTCATCGGAATCCATTAGTTTATATGTCTAGAGGGTTCGTCAATCCTGTAAATCATTTTGATTCCTACTTCTAACCGGCTCCAGAGTGTCTTATTTTCTTCATATTGCCAAAGTTCAACACTGCTGCTGGATCCTTGATCGTCGTGGTTTGTTTTTATCAAGTGTTCATAAGTTATTCTTTCTGTAACTCTACATTTTGATCAAGGCACCTATATCTTCTGCTCTTTGGCATAATATTTCACATTCAAATTTCTCAGTCATTAGTCAACATGGATTTCTAGAACTAACCATTCTTTTGAGACACCTAGGTATATTAAATATTTTTTGGAATATAAGCATATACAAGGTTATAAACTCTATGTATTCTTAGGAGAAGTTCGACCAAATGCTAATTAGTTACCAGGCAGTGAAAACAATATCATCATTTGAGTAGAATATTACAAGACGTTGAGTACATAGGTGAAAACAAGCGATTGCAAACGATTTGAGAAAATTTTCACAGACGATTGCATCTTGATGGACTGAGCTTTGAGCAAAATAATGTGATTCCATATTATTAGAAAATACATTAGTTTTGTGGCATTAGATTATGATTTCATCTAACTGATATGCATAGCTTCTTTGGTAATCTCCATATTTCTAAATGTATATGCTTCACAAACGTCTCAATTATAGTGTTTCGTATTAGAAAATATATTTATTCCTAATATAGATTGAATAAAAAAGATTACTAGCCCGTGCAAATGCACGGGTTGACGACTTGTTCTCATAACTATGCTCAATTCTGTCAATTGCTCAACAGTAATTTGTTCACCCACCATAAAATACTTATGCTCTTGAGAGAAGCCACTAGTGAAATCTATGGCCCCGGGGTCTATTCTCATCATATCAATCTTCTATCACTTTATTATTACTTTGCTTTTTACTTTTCTTTTTATTTTATCTTGCATCTTTATATCAAAAATACCAAAAATATTATCTATCATATCTATCAGATCTCACTCTTGTAAGTGACCGTGAAGGGATTGACAACCCCTATTCGCATTGGTTGCGAGGAGTTATTTGCTTTGTGTAGGTACGAGGGACTCGCGCGTGGCCTCCTACTAGATTGATACCTTGGTTCTCAAAAACTGAGGGAAATACTTACGCTACTTTGCTGGATCATCCTCTCCTCTTCGGGGAAATCCAACGCAGTGCTCAAGAGGTAGCAAGAAGAATTTCTGGCGCCGTTGCGGGGAGTCTACGCAAAAGTCAACATACCAAGTACCCATCACAATCCCTTATCTCTCGCATTACATTATTTTCCATTTGCCTCTTGTTTTCCTCTCCCCCACTTCACCCTTGCCGTTTTATTCGCCCTCTTTTTTTCGTTCTCCTTCTTTTTGCCCTTCGCTTTTTCTGTCGCTATGTCTGAAATTGGGGAAATTATTTCCAATATGGGCAATAATAATATCATAGAGAATTTTGATGCTCCTGCTGAAGAACCCCCTACCTTGCATACAAAAAGATTTCGAATCGGTAGTGGTAATATTATTGGAAAAGGAGTTATTCAAGATTTGTTTACTTGTGCCAGTGCTTTGCCTTCTATGGACGGTTCTATTCTCCATAGAACTAGTAGTCTTGCGGACGCTATTGCCATGCTTTTCGTTGAACTTGAAAGGCAATTTATGCATATGCACCCTTCCATACAAAGGATTTTCCTAGAATTTTCTAATATCGAGCATTCCTCTGTTAAGCGTGCCGCTACAATCTTTTTGGCTCGTGAATTCAGATTTATAATAAAAGAGGCCAAAGAAATCTTTGCGCATTATAGGGTGGATGCTGGCCGTCCTCCCATAGAATCTATCCTCTTTGATCAAGAAGAAATAATGCGTTTTCAATCTCTTGACTATGTTGCTTTCAATGAAAATCTTAGAAAAAAGGTGCCTACCAATATTTTAGTTGATAGAATCTCTGAACTTAATGATGATTTGGCTATTCGAAATAATGAGCTAGGATACTCTCTTGAGTATAGGCTCACAAGGTTCTGTCAAAAGAATGCTTATAATGATGAATTGGTTGTGCAATACGAAGGGCCAAAAGAGGAACCTATACCTCCTAAAATTGATCTTGGGGACTTTTGCCCTATTAAATTTAGCCCTTTTGATTACTTTTGCTTGCCTCAAAGAAAACTTGCTGCCGAACGTAGGGAGTATGAAATGAGTTTCATCGATCTATCTTATTACTACGACACTACCTAGATCTATCCTTGCTTTATGCCTATCTAGGGGCGTTAAACGATAGCGCTTGTTGGGAGGCAACCCAATTTTATTTTTAGTTTTTACTTTTTTGTTTCTGTTTAGGAATAAATAATCCATCTACCTTATGTTTAGATGTGGTTTTATGTTTTAATTAATGTTTGTGCCAAGTTAAACCTATAGGATCTTCTTGGATGATAGTTATTTGATCTTGCTGTAATTTCCAGAAACTTTCGGTTCACGAAAACAATTGTTAAAAATAACCAGAACGTGATAAATAGTGAGTCCAATTGCTGATGATCAATAAACAAATTGCCTAGGTCGTCCTATTTCGGCTGATTGTTTGGAGTTCCAGAAGTTTGCGGTAGTTACAGATTACTACAGACTGTTCTGTTTTTGACAGATTCTGTTTTTCGTGTGTTGTTTGCTTATTTTGATGAATCTATGGCTAGTATAATAGTTTATAATCCATAGAGAAGTTGGAATACAGTAGGTTTAACACCAATATAAATAAAGAATGAGTTCATTATAGTACCTTGAAGTGGTCTTTTGTTTTCTTTCGCTAACGGAGCTCACAAGATTTTTGTTGAGTTTTGTGTTGTGAAGTTTTCAAGTTTTTGGTAAAATCTTTTGATGGATTATGGAACAAGGAGTGGCAAGAGCCTAAGCTTGGGGATGCCCATGGAACCTCCAAGATAATCTAAGGACACCAAAAAGTCAAAGCTTGGGGATGCCCCCGGAAGGCATCCCCTCTTTCCTCTACTTCCATCGGTAACTTTACTTGGAGCTATATTTTTATTCACCACATGATATGTGTTTTGCTTGGAGCGTCTTGTACGATTTGAGTCTTTGCTTTATAGCTTACCACAATCGTCTTTGTTGTACACACCTTTTGAGAGAGCCATACATTAATTGGAATTTGTTAGAATACTCTAT
This sequence comes from Triticum urartu, assembly GCF_003073215.2. Taxonomy (NCBI): domain Eukaryota; kingdom Viridiplantae; phylum Streptophyta; class Magnoliopsida; order Poales; family Poaceae; genus Triticum; species Triticum urartu. The sequence goes on along the minus strand of NW_024113424.1, from coordinate 100,342 downwards.
GTGCTTCACTTATATCTTTTGAGCTATATAGTTTTTGCTCTAGTGCTTCACTTATATCTTTTAGAGCACGGTGGTGGATTTGTTTTAAAGAAACTATTGATCTCTCATGCTTCACTTAGATTGTTTTGAGAGTCTTAAATAGCATGGTAATTTGTTTAATAATCTTAATATGCTAGGTATACAAAAATAGTAAAACTTTCTTAGGAGTGTGTTGAATACTAAGAGAAGTTTGATGCTTGATAATTGTTTTGAGATATGGAGGTGATAATATCAAAGTCATGCTAGTTGAGTAGTTGTGAATTTGAGAAATGCTTGTGTTGAAGTTTGCAAGTCCCGTAGCATGCACGTATGGTAAACGTTATGTAACAAATTTGAAACATGAGGTGTTCTTTGATTGTCCTCCTTATGAGTGGCGGTCGGGGACGAGCGATGGTCTTTTCCTACCAATCTATCCCCCTAGGAGCATGCGCATAGTGCTTTGGTTTTTGATGGCTTGTAGATTTTTGCAATAAGTATGTGAGTTCTTTATGACTAATGTTGAGTCCATGGATTATACACACTCTCACCCTTCCATCATTGCTAACCTCTTCGGTACCGTGCATTGCCCTTTCTCACATCGAGAGTTGGTGCAAACTTCGCCGGTGCATCCAAACCCCGTGATATGATACGCTCTTTCACACATAAACCTCCTTATATCTCCTCAGAACAGCCACCATACCTACCTATTATGGCATTTCCATAGTCATTCCGAGATATATTGCCATGCAACTTTCCATCATTCCATTTATCATGACACATTCATCATTGTCATATTGCTAGCATGATCATGTAGTTGACATAGTATTTGTGGCAAGGCCACCGTTCATAATTCTTTCATACATGTCACTCTTGATTCATTTCATATCGCGGTACACCGCCGGAGGCATTCTTATAGAGTCATACTTGGTTCTAGTATCGAGTTGTAATCATTGAGTTGTAAATAAATAGAAGTGTGATGATCATCATTTTCTAGAGCATTGTCCCATGTGAGGTTAAATAATAATAAAAAAGAGGCCAAAGAAGCCCAAATAAAAAATGAGAGAACAAGAGAGAAGGGACAATGTTACTATCCTTTGACACACTTGTGCTTCAAAGTAGCAACGTAATCTTCATGATAGAGAGTCTCTTGTTTTGTCATTTTCATATACTAGTGGGAATTTTTCATTATAGAACTTGGCTTGTATATTCCAACAATGGGCCTCCTCAAGTGCCCTAGGTCTTCGTGAGCAAGCAAGTTGGATGCACACCCCAACTTAGTTTCTTTTGTTGAGCTTTCATACATTTATAGCTCTAGCCCATTGATTAGCCTCGTTAATGTGAGATCTTGTCCTTTTTTGTCTTCTCCACATAACCCCCATCATCATATTCTATTCCACCCATAGTGCTATGTCCATGGCTCGCGCTCATATATTGCGTGAAAGTTTATAGGTTTGATATTATTAAAGTATGAAACAATTGCTTGGCTTGTCATCGGGGTTGTGCATGATGAGAGCATTCTTGTGTGACGAAAATGGAGCATGACTAAAGTATATGATTTTGTAGGGATGAACTTTCTTTGGCCATGTTATTTTGAGAGGACATAATTGCTTAGTTAGTATTGCTTGAAGTATTATTATTTTTATGTCAATATGAACTTTTGTCTTGAATCTTTCGGATCTGAATATTCATGCCACAATTAAAAAGAATTACATTGAAATTATGCCAAGTAGCACTCCGCATCAAAAATTCTTTTTTATCATTTACCTACTCGAGGACGAGCAGGAATTAAGCTTGGGGATGCCTGATACGTCTCCAACGTATCTATAATTTTTGATTGCTCCGTGCTATATTATATACTGTTGTGGACCATATTGGGCTTTATTTTCCACTTTTATATTACTTTTGGGACTAACCTATTAACCGGAGGCCCAGCCCAGATTTGCTGTTTTTTGCCTATTTCAGTGTTTCGAAAAAACAGAATATCAAACAGAGTCCAAACGGAATGAAACCTTCGGGAACGTCATTTTCTCACCGAATATGATCCAGGAGACTTGGACCCTCCGTTAAGAAAGAAAGGAGGTGGCCACGAGGGTGGAGGGCGCGCCCCCTGCCTCGTGGGCCCCCTTTGCTCCACCGACGTACTCCTTCCTCCTATATATACCTACGTACCCCCAAACGATCTGAGACGGAGCCAAAATCCTAATTCCACCGCCGCAACCTTCTATACCCATGAGATCCCATCTTGGGGCCTATTTTGGAGCTCCGCGGAAGGGGAATCCACCACGGAGGGCTTCTACATCCATCACCGTAGCCCCTCTGATGAAGTGTGAGTAGTTTACCTCAGACCTTCGGGTCCATAGTTAGTAGCTATATGGCTTCTTCTCTCTTTTTGGATCTCAATACAGTGTTTTCCCCCTCTCTCGTGGAGATCTATTCGATGTAATCTTCTTTTTGCGGTGTGTTTGTTGAGACTGATGAATTGTGGGTTTATGATCAAGATTATCTATGAGCAATATTTGAATCTTCTCTGAATTCTTTTATGTATGATTGGTTATCTTTCAAGTCTCTTCGAATTATCAGTTTGGTTTGGCCTACTAGATTGGTTTTTCTTGCAATAGGAGAAGTGCTTAGCTTTGGGTTCAATCTTGCGGTGTCCTTTCCCAGTGACAGAAGGGGCAGCAAGGCACGTATTGTATTGTTGCCATCGAGGATAACAAGATGGGGTTTTTTATCATATTGCATGAATTTATCCCTCTACATCATGTCATCTTTGCTTAAGGCGTTACTCTGTTTTCATTAACTAAATACTCTAGATGCATGCTGGATAGCGGTCGATGAGTGGAGTAATAGTAGTAGATGTAGGCAGGAGTCGGTCTACTTGTCTCGGACGTGATGCCTATATACATGATATACCTAGATATTCTCATAACTATGCTCAATTCTATCAATTGCTCAACAGTAATTTGTTCACCCACCGTAGAATACTTATGCTCTTGAGAGAAGCCACTAGTGAAATCTATGGCCCCGGGTCTATTCTCATCATATCAATCTTCTATCACTTTATTATTCTTTTCCTTTTACTTTTATTTTTATTTTATCTTGCATCTTTATATCAAAAATACCAAAAATATTATCTATCATATCTATCAGATCTCACTCTCGTAAGTGACCGTGAAGGGATTGACAACCCCTATTAGCGTTGGTTGCGAGGAGTTATTTGCTTTGTGTAGGTACGGGACTCACGCATGTGGCCTCCTACTGGATTGATACCTTGGTTCTCAAAAACTGAGGGAAATACTTACGCTACTTTGCTGCATCATCCTCTCCTCTTTGGGGAAATCGAACGCAGTGCTCAAGAGGTAGCACCGCCGCCGCCCCGCCCTCCCTGAACCACCTACCACCGCCATGCTCCCCCCACCCCCGCCATCCGTTTAACCCCGGGCACGATCCATTTTTTCTGGCGAACTGCATTCCACACCCAATAATCATAAGATAGATCATGGGCACCCTGCCACCCTATTATAGATACTGGGGTAGCTTCTCTGTCATCTGCTTCCTTCGCTCCGTCGAACTTCTTTCACAAATTGACTGACCCAAATTATACTACTAGTACGAACATATTAAGTACAGTAGGAACACGAAGATACGAGCAGCAGTACCAACTGCAAGAAGAACAGTAGTAAGACATAGTACTAGTACTACTGTATGTACTAAAGAGTTCAAATAACGAGAAAGAACATAAAGTTCAAATAATGAGAAAGAACATAAACATAGTTCTGCTGGGGGCTCAGCACAACACACCCCTGAAATAAAACTAAGCAAGTAGTCCGCTGGAGACTACAGTAGAACCAGCATGAGCGACAGCACTGCCACCTTACTTGGAGTCCGAGTCCACGTCCTCGACTTCGTCCTTGTCCCTCTTCCTCTTCCTCTTTGCCGATGCTTCTTTGCTTGAACCGAACACTGGGCTCTGCTTCTTCATCCACCCTTGTAGATATTTAAACAAAGGTAGGCATCCATTGCTGCGTACAAGATGTGATCTACATCTAATGTCTTGGACTCCCATGCATGATGAAACTCGTGGTGAGTTTTCTTCAGTTTAGCGTACAAAGGATCAATCATGGCTGCTGCCAGGGTCATCATTGTAGGCTGAGAGGAGGACGCTAGGCTTGCCTTCTGGAGATCGAAGGGCTGGCCTACAACGAGGCCTATCCGACCCAGGACATCCCTGTCGTTCCTAAAGTCTACAGTAACGAATTTCACTCTTTCGTCCTTGAGGAAGTTCTTAAAATCCTGGCACTCAACATCGGCATATGTGGTAGACCAAGCACATGTTATGTACACAAACCTGGATCACGACGGGCTTCTTGTTCTCTGCCTCCTTTAGAATCTTTTCTCTTTCCAGGACTGTGGTGTACTCAACATCTAGCCCAGCGACCCACTCATCCTTTGAACTGTTTAACATGCGTTGGAAGCGAGCAAGCCATGCTTTCACGTCTCGGACCCACGTGTATAGATGACGATGAACTGATCGTCGGTGATGGCTCTAACCTGGTACTCAGCGGCGACCATAGAGATTTGGGAGGCCATGGATTTTGGAGGAGGGTTAGGAGAAGTTGAACTGGTGTAATGTGAAAGGACGGGATGACGGGAAGCGAACTTTTGTAAGGTAGTACTAGTAGAAGACGGGGACAAGTAGGGTGTGAGAACCGCGTGGGGTTGTTGGCTTGCCTAGTGGATAAACGGCTGCAACCTGCAAGCCCCCAAAGAGTTCTCGAGTACTATGCGGGACCCACTAGATGTCATGTCTACTAGACCCATATCGTAGGCCTGACGGTATAGCTTCTACCTGTTCGCACGCCATGCCGGCGCGTGGATGTAACTTCACTTAATTCCGTCAACCATCGCGCCTCCCATGACTTTCGCCTCCCTTGCGCGGTCGAGCTCCTTAAGACTTTGACCGGCTATAAATGAGCAATTTTTTTTGCCTAGTCCGCATGCATCATACTCCCTCTGGTCCTTTTTACTTCCGTTAACCGTTTGCAAAGTGTTTGACCAAATTTATACTAAAAATATCAATATCTACAATACTTATTATATGAGTATAAGAACTACATTTCATAATGAGTAACAAAATACTGATTTGACATTGTGAATGTCGATACATTTTTCTATAAGTTTGGTCAAAGTACTCAACTTATGTTGTCGTTCTTCACAAAAAATTGTGTTTACCAATGCATTATCGCATTGCATGCATGCATGAACACTAGTTATCGCATTGCATGCATGCATGAACACTACTCCTTCCTTTCCGGTTTAGGCTAGTCATAGTGGGGAGTAACTTAGACAAGTGCCATGCATATGACACTAGTCTTTGTTACTACCTTCATAGTGCAAAGTAATATACAAGTAGTATCATAGATGATAGCATTTATTACAATATAGACTCATTTGGCTTTGGGTTACGTTATGTTACTCAAAACACCTCTCTTCTCATTAACTATATGCCACATAAGCAAACTTTTCTTGGAATGCGCTATGTTACTTACTAAGTTATTCCCACTATGACCAGCCTTATAGGGCTCAATTCAAAAATCTCACCAACCAAGGTAGATGGTGAGTGGTGGAATACTTTTTGTAACGTGCAAAAGCACCCAATTAATGCTCTTATTTTTCTAAAAATTTATGTTTACCAATGTATTAATTGCAATGCATGCATGCATAAAGTACATGCATTGGTCAAATTTCTCTTAATACTTGCATGCAATTATTTAATGCACCTTGGAATCTGAACTTGTGATGGGGAACAACCAAATTGAGCCTTATAAAATGGAAAAACTAAGATTTTGAGATAAGCCCTATAAATCGAAAAGGAGGGAGTAGTTACTACTACCTCCCTTCTACTTTAAAGGGCTCGATTCAAAATTTTCACCTACTCTTACCAAGACAAAATAGAGGTGGTGGAATAGTTTTTGTAGTATGCAAAAGTACTCAACTAATGTTGTCGTTCTGCACAAAAAAATGTGTTTACCAATGCATTATCGCATTGCATGCATGCATGAACACTAGTTACTCTAACCCCCCTCTCTTCTTCAATTTTTTGCCACATCAGCATGTTTGCTATTCCCGTGTGCATGATACCAGCTAAGATACCACCATTATGGGGAGCCTTAATCATCGCATGCAATAATTTCATGCACCTTGAAATATGAACATGTGTGGGGCGTGTATGTTTTTAATGACTTGAGACTATAACTAGCCCGGCATGCAAGATGACTTATTATGCACCGTTCCCCATACCTGCAGGAAGCCCGTTCGTCTCCAAATCTTTTCCTCTCCATGTGTGAAAATAATATGCCTGCTTGACTCTCCTTCTCCCTCCGGCGGTCCCACCACTCCACCCCATGTGGAAAAAATCTGCATGCATGACTCTCCTTCCCCCACGCTCGTCCAATCCGTTGTGGCCAGCAATATTTCCACCCCTTCCCTCCCCCGTAATTTACTCCAACAAATATGCCCACGTAGTTGTTACGTTAATCACGCAACATATCTTACGGGAAGCTGCTTCAGTTACATAACTGCAGGTGCATTGGGTCACTGACATATGGGCCCAACAAGTGTCTGGCCCACATGTCAGTGATGCAACTGGACCTGCAGTTAAGTTAGTGCAACTCAGTCCATATCTTACGTAGGTGTGCCATTGCTCGCTATAAATACTGTTCCTCCCATGGCATTTGGAAGAACGCTCACGTTCATCGCTATCTCCTCCCCCTCCCTCTCACGTCGACCACCATGGCATCGCCCCTCCCAAGCCCTAGGCGCCCCGCGCTGCACCACGCGGAGAGTCATGTGTCGTCGTTCCATTCCTCGCCACCACTAGTCGAGGAGGACGCGTCGGTGTTCCGCTCCTCGCCGCGACATATCGAGGTGCACACGTCGGCGTTCCCAATCTCGCCAGCACGCACGTCAAAGGACATGTCAGCTCCCCGCTACGAGGAGAACGCTGCGCCACCCGCCAAGCCCCCCAGCCTTTAGGAGCTTTGGAAGGAAATGGATGTCGCCTTGTGGGAGGCTTTGCCTCCGACAAAGCGCACCAAAATTGAGGCAGAGAAGAAGGCCGAGGAAGAGAAGCGCGCCGCGGGACAAGCTGCCTGGCAGGCCTATGTTGCGTCCGAGAGAGTCAGGCAATTGGCTCTTTGGCAGAGGCACGTGTGATGGCCGTGAGGGTGGCGGAGGACGCCTGTGCCAAAGCCCTGAGTGCAGTCGGGCCCAAGCGCCTCATCTACGGTTGGCGGTACGTGGACCGGGTGCATGCTTCCAGCTAGGAGGAGTACCTGTTGGCACCGGATCACCACACCGGTGAGATTGCGCTCGCCCGCCGGCAAGCCGCCAATCAGCACCTCGCGAGTTGCGAGGCTAAGGAAGAGGCGTTGTGTCGGCGCGCTGGGAAACGGCCGCGCACCAGGGCACTCGTGGCGAGCCATGCTACCTCTTGAGCACTGCGTTGGTTTCCCTTGAAGAGGAAAGGGTGATGTAGTAAAGCAGCATAAGTATTTCCCTCGGTTTTTGAGAACCAAGGTATCAATCCAGTAGGAGGCCACACGCAAGTCCCTCGTACCTACACAAACAAATAAGAACCTTGCAACCAACACGATAAAGGGGTTGTCAATCCCTTCACGGCCACTTGCAAAAGTGAGATCTGATAGAGATGATAAGATAATATTTTTGGTATTTTTATGATAAAGAGTGAAAGTAAAGAACGCAAAGTAAAATAGATGTAAACTTGTATGATGGAGAATAGACCCGGGGGCCATAGGTTTCACTAGTGGCTTCTCTCAAGATAGCATAAGTATTACGGTGGATGAACAAATTACTGTCGAGCAATTGATAGAATTGAGCATAGTTATGAGAATATCTAGGCATGATCATGTATATAGGCATCACGTCTGTGAAAAGTAGACCGACTCCTGCCTGCATCTACTACTATTACTCCACACATCGACCGCTGTCCAGCATGCATCTAGAGTATTAAGTTCATAAGAACGGAGTAACGCATTTAGGCAAGATGACATGATGTAGAGGGATAAACTCAAGCAATTTGATATAAACCCCATCTTTTTATCCTCGATGGCAACAATACAATACGTGTCGTTTCCCCTTCTGTCACTAGGATCGAGCACCGCATGATTGAACCCAAAGCTAAGCACTTCTCCCATTGCAGGAAAGATCAATCTAGTAGGCCAAACCAAACTGATAATTCGAAGAGACTTGCGAAGATAGCAAATCATACATAAAAGAATTTAGAGGAGATTCAAATAGTGTTCATAGATAATCTTGATCATAAACCCACAATTCATCGGATCTCGACAAACACACCGCAAAAAGAGTTACATCAAATAGATCTCCAAGAGAATAGAGGAGAACTTTGTATTGTGATCCAAAGAGAGAGAAGAAGCCATCTACCTAATAACTATGGACCCAAAGGTCTGAGGTGAACTACTCACACATCATCGGAGAGGCTATGGTGTTGATGTCGAAGCCCTCCATGATCGATGCCCCCTCCGGCGGAGCGCCGGAAAAGGCCCCAAGATGGGATCTCACGGGTACAGAAAGATGTGGCGGTGGAAATAGGGTTTCGTCGTGCTCTTTGATGTTTTTGGTGTATAAGAGTATATATAGGCGAAGGAAGTCGGTCAGGAGAGCCACGAGGGTGGGGGGCGCGCCCAGGGGGCAAGCGCACCTCCCTGCCTCGTGGCCTCCTCGGTTGTTTATTGACGTCCACTCCAAGTCCTCTGGATCACGTTTGTTCCAAAAATCACGTTCCCAAAGGTTTCATTCCGTTTGATATTCCTTTTCTACGAAACACTAAAATAGGCAAAAAAACAGCAATTTGCACTGGGCCTTGGGTTAGTAGGTTAGTCCCAAAAAATAATATAAAAGTGCATAATAAAGCCCATTAAAAATCCAAAACAGAATATATAATAGCATGGAACAATCGAAAATTATAGATACGTAGGAGATGTATCAAGCATCCCCAAGCTTAATTCCCGCTCATCCTCGAGTAGGTAAATGATAAAAACAGAATTTTTGATGTGGAATGCTTCCTAGCATATTCTTCATTGTAATTTTCTTTATTGTGGCATGAATGTTCAGATCCAAAAGATTCAAGATAAAAGTTTAATATTGACATAAAAATAATAATACTTCAAGCATACTAACAAAGCAATCATGTCTTCTCAAAATAACATGGCCAAAGAAAGTTATCCCTACAAAATCATATAGTCTGGCTATGCTCTATCTTCACCACACAAAATATTTAAATCATGCACAACCCCGATGACAAGCCAAGCAATTGTTTCATACTTTTGTTGTTCTCAAACTTCTTCAATCTTCACGTAATACATGAGCGTGAGCCATTGACGTAGCACTATAGGAGGAATACAATGGTGGTTGTGGAGAAGACAAAAAGGAGAAGATAGTCTCACATCAACTAGGCGTATCAACGGGCTATGGAGATGTCCATTAATAGATATGAATGTGAGTGTGTAGGGATTGCCATGCAACGGATGCACTAGAGCTATAAGTGTATGAAATCTCAACAAAGGAAACTAAGTGGGTGTGCATCCAACTTGCTTGCTCACGAAGACCTAGGGAAGTTTGAGGAAGCCCATCAATTGAATATACAAGCCAAGTTCTATAATGTAAAGTTCCCACTAGTATATGAAAGTGACAACATAGGAGACTCTCTATCATGAAGATCATGGTGCTACTTTGAAGCACAAGTGTGGAAAAAGGATAGTAACATTGTCCCTTCTCCCTTTTTCTCCCATTTATTTTATTTGGGCCTTTTCTCTTTTTTTATGGCCTCTTTTTTTTTTGTTAGTCTGGAGTCTCATCCCGACTTGTGGGGGAATCATAGTCTCCATCATCCTTTCCTCACTTGGGACAATGCTCTAATAATGATGATCATCACACTTTTATTTACTTACAACTCAAGAATTACAACTCAATACTTAGAACAAAATATGACTCTATGTGAATGCCTCCAGCGGTGTACCGGGATATGCAATGAATCAAGAGTGACATGTCTGAAAATTATGAACGGTGGCTTTGCCACAAATACGATGTCAACTACATGATCATGCAAAGCAATATGACAATGATGGAGCGTGTCATAATAAATGGAACGGTGGTAAGTTGCATGGAAATATATCTCGGAATGGCTATGGAAATGACATGATAGGTAGGTATGGTGGCTGTTTTGAGGAAGGTATATGGTGGGTGTATGATACCGGCGAAAAGTGCGCGGTATTAGAGAGGCTAGCAATAGTGGAAGGGTGAGAGTGGGTATAATCCATGGACTTAACACTAGTCATAAAGAACTCATATACTTATTGCAAAAATCTATTAGTTATGAAAACAAAGTACTACGTGCATGCTCCTAGGGGGATATTTGGTAGGAAAATACCATCGCTCATCCCCGACCGCCACTCATGAGGAAGACAATCAATAAATATATCATGCTCCGACTTCATCACATAATGGTTCACCATGCGTGCATGCTATGGAACTCACTAACTTTAACACAAGTATTTCTCAAATTAATAACCACTCAACTAGCATCACTCTAATATCACCATCTTCATATCTCAAAACAATTATCAAGTATCAAACTTCTCATAGTATTCAATGCACTTTTTATGATAGTTTTTATTATACCTATCTTGGATGTTCATCACTTCTAGCACCAAAATTTCAACCAAAGAAAATTACCATGCTGTTTTGTGGGAATCTCAAAATAATATAAGTGAATAATGAGAGATCAATAATTTCTATAAAATAAACCACCACCGTGCTCTAAAAGATATAAGTGAAGCACTAGAGCAAAATTATCAAGCTCAAAAGATATAAGTGAAGCACATAGAGTATTCTAATAAATTACGATTCATGTGTGTCTCTCTCTAAAGGTGTGTACAGCAAGGATGATTGTGTCAAACTAAAAAGCAAAGACTCAAATCATACAAGACACTCCAATCAAGACACATATCACGTGGTGAATAAAAATATAGCATCAAGTAAAGTTAACGATGGACGAAGACGAAAGAGGGGATGCCTTCCGGGGCATCCCCAAGCATAGGCTTTTGGTTGTCCTTAGATTTTACCTTGGGGTGCCTTGGGCATCCCAAAGCTTACGATATTTCCACTCCTTGTTCCCTAATCCATCAAATCTTTACCTAAAACTTGAAAACTTGACAACACAAAACTCAACAGAAAATCTCATGAGCTCCGTTAGCGAAATAAAACAAACTACCACTTTAAGGTACTGTAATGAACTCATTCTTTATTTTTATTTGTGTTAAAACTACTGTATTCCGACTTCTCTATGGTTCATAAACACCATTACTAGCCATAGATTCATCAAAATAAGCAAACAACACACGAAAAACAGAATATGTCAAAAACAGAACAGTCTGTAGTAATCTGTATCTAACGCAAACTTTTGTAACTCAGAAAAATCTACCAAATAGGACGACCTAGATAATTTGTTTATTGATCTACTGCAATTGGAATCAGCATTTTATCACGTTCTGGTGATTTTTAACAATTGTTTTCGTGAACAGAAAGTTTCCGGCTTTTTCAGCAAGATCAAATAACTATCATCCAAGAAGATCCTATAGGTTTTACTTGGCACACACACTAATTAAAACATAAAAACAAATCTTACCAGAGGCTAGATCAATTATTTATTACTAAATAGCAAGGATAAATATTGGGTTGTCTCCCAACAAGCGCTTTTCTTTAAAGCCTTTTTAGCTAGGCATTAAGATTTTAATGATGCTCACATAAAAGATAAGAATTAAAACGCAAAAAGAGCATCATAAAACACGTGACAAACAGATCTACGTCTAACATACTTCCTATGCATAGGCATTTTATAAGAAAACAAATTATCATATCAAGCAAAAATTAGCATATGCAAGGAAGAAGAAAGAGACGATAGCAATCTCAACATGACGAGAGGTAATTTAGTAAAATAAAAATTTCTACAACCATATTTTCCTCTCTAATAATAATTACATGTAGGATCATAAGCAAATTCAACAATATAGCTATCACAAAACATATGCTTAACACGATCCACATGTATGCAAAGTTGACACTCTTCCAAAATAGTGGGATTATCATTAACTAAAGTCATGACCTCTCCAAACCCACTTTCAATATTATTGCAAACACTATTATAAATCTCATATTCATCATGGGACTTAAATAAATTTTCAAGATCATAAGAAGAATCACCCCAATCATGATCATTGCAACAAGTAGTAGATATAGCAAAGCTAGCATCCCCAAGCTTAGGGTTTTGCATATTATTAGCACAATTGACATCAAGAGAATTTATAGTAAAATCATTGCAGTCATGCTTTTTATTCAAGGAGCTATCGTGAATCTCTTCATAAATATCTTCATCATAATTTTCAGATTCACGAATTTCAAGCAAAACTTCATAAAGATAATCTAGTGCACAGAACTCACTAGCAATTGGTTCATCATAATTGGATCTCTTAAAAAGATTAGCAAGCGGATGAGGATCCATAGATCTTAGGTTCTCTATTTAGCAATAAATACTCAACTATTCCAACCAAACGAGCAAACGAGCCAAGTAAGACATCAAGGCAAACGAAAAGACAAACGAAAAAAGGGCGAATAAAACGGCAAGGGTGATGTGGGGGAGAGGAAAACGAGAGGCAGATGGCAAATAATGTAATGCGAGGGATAAGAGTTTCTGATGGGTACTTGGTATGTCTTGACTTGTGCGTAGACTCCCCGGCAACGGCGCCAGAAATCCTTCTTGCTACCTCTTGAGCACTGCGTTGGTTTTTCCTTGAAGAGGAAAGGGTGATGTAGTAAAGCAGCGTAAGTATTTCCCTCAGTTTTTGAGAACCAAGGTATCAATCCAGTAGGAGGCCACACGCAAGTCCCTCGTACCTACACAAACAAATAAGAACCTTGCAACCAACGGGATAAAGGGGTTGTCAATCCCTTCACGGCCACTTGCAAAAGTGAGATCTAATAGAGATGATAAGATAATATTTTTGGTATTTTTATGATAAAGAGTGAAAGTAAAGAACGCAAAGTAAAATAGATGTAAACTTGTATGATGGAGAATAGATCCGAGGGCCATAGGTTTCACTAGTGGCTTCTCTCAAGATAGAATAAGTATTACGGTGGGTGAAAAAATTCGAGCAATTGATAGAATTGAGCATAGTTATAAGAATATCTAGGCATGATCATATATATAGGCACCATGTCCGCGACAAGTAGACCGACTCCTGCCTGCATCTACTACTATTACTCCACACATCGACCGCTATCCAGCATGCATCTAGAGTATTAAGTTCATAAGAACGGAGTAACGCATTAGGCAAGATGACATGATGTAGAGGGATAAACTCAAGCAATATGATATAAACCCCATCTTTTTATCCTCAATGGCAACAATACAATACGTGTCGTTTCCCCTTCTGTCACCGGGATCAAGCACCGCGTGATTGAACCCAAAGCTAAGCACTTCTCCCGTTGCAAGAAAGATCAATCTAGTAGGCCAAACCAAAATGATAATTCGAAGAGACTTACAAAGATAACAAATCATACATAAAAGAATGCAGAGGAGATTCAAATATTGTTCATAGATAATCTTGATTATAAACCCACAATTCATCGGATCTCGACAAAAACACCACAAAAAGAGTTACATCAAATAGATCTCCAAAAGAATCGAGGAGAACTTTGTATTGAGATCCAAAGAGAGAGAAGAAGCCATCTAGATAATAACTATGGACCCGAAGGTCTAAGGTAAACTACTCACACATCATCAGAGAGGCTATGGTGTTGATGTCGAAGCCATCCGTGATCGGTGCCCCCTCCGGCGGAGCACCGAAAAAGGCCCCAAGATGGGATCTCACGGGTACAGAAAGTTGCGGCGGTGGAAATAGGGTTCGTCGTGCTCTTTGATGTTTTTGGGGTATAAGAGTATATATAGGCGAAGGAAGTCGGTCAGGAGGCCACGAGCCACGAGGGTGGGGGCACGCCCAGGGGGCAGACGCGCCTCCCTGCCTCGTGGCCTCCTCGGTTGTTTCTTGACGTCCACTCCAAGTCCTCTGGATCACGTTTGTTCCAAAAATCACGTTCCCGAAGGTTTCATTCCGTTTGGATTCCGTTTGATATTCCTTTTCTACGAAACACAGAAATAGGCAAAAAAACAGCAATTTGCACTGGGCCTTTGGGTTAGTAGGTTAGTCCCAGAAAATAATATAAAAGTGCATAATAAAGCCCATTAAACATCCAAAACAGAATATATAATAGCATGGAACAATCAAAAATTATTGATACGTTGGAGATGTATCACGCCGCAAGCACTCTTGCAAGCGTCGTGGCTTTTAGTACGAGTATAATTTAGTTTCGTAAGGCGATCTCATTAGTTTTGGGACGCAAGTTATAAATCCCGAACGTTCAGGAATTATTAGCGTCCTTAATTAAGTATGTAACAGGGAAAGTTTGGAAACCTTGTGTATCCGTACGCATTTTGTAAGTACGTGCATATAGCACAAACTTTACTATATACTATCGCACTACACGTCTCTCTCTATATATGCTTGCAGACTGTGCTACTCCCTCCGTCCAGGTGAATAATTCATCTTTGGTTGTGCACCATGACCAAGAAGGAGGGAAGACTTATACACCTAGATGGAGGGAGTACTACTATTACTTATGTACGTGCAAGTGCTCGTTTTAACATTACGATGCGGTTTTTGTAAAAGTAGAAAAACAACACTAGTCAAGCTTGTGAAACGGTTCAATGCAAAACAAATGCAAAAATGCTCGTTTGATTGTTTACTTTTAGCTTCCTTCTCTATGGTTATTTCTCTGTCGTACTTTGTACAGAGTATCTCACTGGTCAGAAAAGGCATGCAAATTCCCAAACCGCTTCCTACACCCTGTATTGAATTTTTTGCCTAACAAGTTGTGTCGTGCAATTGGAATCCCAACTTGAGTACTACTACTAGTAGGAGTATGAGGGGCCAGTTCTTTTAGGCTTCTAGATTAGTAATCCCATAACTACTACCTCCGTCCTGGTTTATTGGTCCCCATTGTAATCTGTGTCAAATTTTGATCATAAATTTAACTAATGAATTGTTAGTGCATGTCACATGCACTAACATTTTATCAGTTAAATCTTTGGTCAAAATTTAGCACAAATTACAATGGTGACGAATAAACCAGGACGGAGGTACTAGTAGTAGTTTAGAAGCCCAAATAAATGAGTGAGGCACCTTAATGTTACTCTCCACTGTGACTAGTCTTATGGGAAAAGCTGGGGAAGTGACTAGTCTTAGAGCAAGTATAATAAGTCCTACTCAGCAGGCTACAAGAATTGCCACATCATAAGAATCCTACATGGAAGAGAGAGAAGTGAGGATAGAGAGCAGAGCCGGCTCTTCACTAGTCGCTCGCCTATACGCACATTACGAGGTGCAATAGCTGGCTTGCAGCCCGGGCTGCTGCCTATAAACCAGCGCTTTGCCATTCCTCCCAATCCCAGCATGCAAAGATTAATACTTAAATCCAACCCAACAGCCAACCTATAGTTGTCCTATTATATGGTGTTGGCTGTATGAAGACTATAGATGACACAGACTTGACTATAGAGTTGGCTGCTGCCTCTCCTATTAACCATGGTACTAAAAGAACTGGCCCTACGAGTAGTAGCTAGGGATACTACACTACAAAAAAATACACTTCCGTGATGATACGTGTTTGTCACAGTAGGTCGCTTTTTTGTCATGCATGTACATCCATGACAAATTTATGACAGAATCAAGATAGTTATACCTGTGCTGTGGTAGAAGTGTTCCATGACATTACCAAAATTATCATCACGAAAGTGTCCACTTCCATGACAATAAATCGCGCGTCACAGAAGTGCTTTCGTCAAGGGTGACCGACACATGGCATCCACCGTAATGGAACGCCGTTAAGCTATCGGGTCGGGTTTTGGATCGGATAACCCGTTAACAGCCCCGACCAATGGGGATTTTCCACGTGTAAAATCATCATTGGCTGGAGGAGACACGTGTCAACTCATCCAATGGGCGAGACGCGCCTATGATATGTTGACACGTGGACCGGCCCATCAAGTTTAAATGGGCCGGCCCAACTGAAGGCCCACAAGATTTTATGGACCATAATGGGCCGGCCCAGCTAAAGGCCCACGAGATTTTGCGGACCATAATGGGCTAGCCCAGCTAAATGCCCACAAGATTTTGAGGGCCATAATGGACCGGCCCAGGTAAAGGCCCACAAGATTTTTTTTGTGCCATAATGGGCCGACCCAGGTAAAGCCCACAAGATTCTTGCGGGTCATAATGGGCCGGCCCAGCTAAAGGCCCACGACATTTCGCCGACATTAATGGGCCGGCCCAACTATAGGCCCACAAGATTTGTGGACCCTAGTAGACCGGCCCATTAACTGCCTGCCATGTTCTCGGCCAAATGCCGACCCATATTTGATCCGGTCCATTAATGGCCTGCCACGCTCCGGGCCTAATAGTGGCCCATATGAGATCTGGCCTGTTAAAGGCCTACCACGTTCTGGGCCAAATTACGGCCCAGATCAGGTCCGGCCCTTGAAGAGGCTTTGGGCTCAATTATGGCCCATATCAGATTCAGCCCGTCAACTGGACACTATGCTTTTGGGCCCACTTGCTAAAGGCCCACTTAGTAATTCAACCTGATATTAGTTTTGGCCTATTAAGGGCCCGTTTAACATTTCGGCCCTATATTAATTTCAGCCTGTTAAAAGCCCGTCATATAGTTGGGCCTAACTACAACCCGGTTTGCATCCGGCCTGCTCGCAGCCGATATCTGATTGGGCCAAACAAGGACCGAGACAATTTTTCGGCCTGTTAAAAGTCCGTGATTTGATTCGCACAATCATGGGCCGGGGTTCATTTCGGGCTGCTGCCGGCCCGTAAGATGATCGGCACATTTCAGGCCCAACCTACATCGTGATTGCATGACGGCCCAATTATGTACTGTAATTTTACGGTTTGGCCGGTTTACTTCGAAGACAGGACATATATACAGTAAAATAACTGCAGCATCGTGAATAAGAAAAAACATATACTATACAATAAAGAAATTACGGCATATTACCTCCACTGGGCATCAAAGTTCGCCACTATGATAATAAAGCACAAGCAGACAGCAGATTACGTACACTGGGCATCAAAGATCGCCACCAGTGCAAATAAACACGCCGACAAAAAATATACAAAACCGACAGCACTTAAATAGATTTCAAGAAAGGTTAGCCCTGCTGGGGAGCTGCAGCGCAAGCAGCTGAGCAAGATGATGAGACTGTGCTTATTCAACACTTATATCTTCCTCACGCTGAAAGATAAACAAGCAGACAGATGACAAGTTTTGCACATAAAAGTATCAGTGCTGAAAATTCATCACATTTCTTACTGACGAATAAAGTGACACAGTTTAAATTTGCATTAACACAATATGGTATTGTTCAGGTCAAGACATGGCAGGAAATGACATTGTGAAGGAGTTGGCAGCTTCACGACACCACTGGATTACAGATCAAGAACTCATAAGTATCAATGGTTAGTGTGCTGTCAATTTATACCACTAGTCGTCAACCCGTGCTCCTTCACAGGCTAGCTTCTTATACATTCATTATTTAAAGTTTGATATAAACTACAACTCACATGATAGCAATTGTATATCTTTCATTCGTTTCCATTGATGTGATAGTTCCTAAATACTCCATGTTTGTCTCAAAATCATATGCAGTATCCTAAAGCTCAAAAGAATCACTTCTAGCATGAAACTATTATTTCCTAATGGCTAAGATAACATTCATTTATATTTATATTGGGTAACAAAACTTTCTTTTTTGATTTATTAGGTAAGAGAAATTGACAGTACTAAGCATAAGCCCATCAATTGGTGGTGTACTTATACCCACCACTAATTGCTTTCCTATGTTATTGAATAAGAGAGGAGATAGTAACGTATGCTGAAGCCCCATGGTGACTGTGGAGCTACTTTTTTTGCTATAGTCGTGCTCCAAGCGATGTAAGGTTATTGTGTGGAGCTCACTGTTCTTAGGTTAGAGTATTTAGGCATCCATTTATGGTGAAAACAATCACACTATATGCCTTTTCGCCTACTTCTCTTGACACAATGAGCAAGGAAGTTTGTGCCTTTTTTTCTGAAAAAAATAAACTTAATAGAATTTCAGAAACATGTGGAAGGTTCTACATGGATATGGAGCACAATTCTTGCAAAACAAACATTTTCAGAACATACATGAACTCCAGGGAAAGGTACTGCTAAACACGTTGCAAACACAATGTAGGACATGCCAACATGATTTGTTCATATGCATACCTAGCAGATCGCCAATAGAAGTAAAAGATACTGGTCCAGACTCAATCCCTATATTTATTGGGATAGAAAAGTCGACAATTGCTGATATGCTGAGGACATCACCACACTATCAGCCAGTGGCGGAGCTAGGATTTGAAACCAGGGTGGTCCATTAATTTTTTTTTACAACAAACATGGCATGTGAATGTTTGTGAGTAATTACCAACACCACATAGGAATAGATCAATATGGTCTTATAATCATACAAAAATTCTGAATTACGCAAGTCTCAATCTAGCATAAAATAAAAATACACACTACTCTTGACTATAGTACATAGCCTGAAAAATTAAAGATGACTATGTTTCAATAATTCTATAATAAGAATTTACATTCTACGGATCACAATGACATAAATGGACATGAATGATGTGCAAAATTATGTGTATGTTCGTCGCTCATGTACTCTAGTACACATAAGCAAATAGCAAACCCTAAATTGAAAATTGGGGAATGGTCCATTGGCGAGCTTCTGGAGATGGTACCTCAAATCAGGCCGCGCGAGAAACAGCGAGCTACTGGGCGGCTGCCGCCGGCTTGCAGGGCGCCAGGCGGCCGGTGGCAGGAGAGGGTCGGGTCGCAGCCTCGTATGAGGTGCGGCTGGCACCGAGCGACGGGCAGGCGGCAGGCGCGACGAAGAGGAAGTAGTGGAGGAGCCTCCTAAGTCCTGAGCGATTGTGCGTCCGTCGACCGGCGAGGGCGGCGAGGCTGACGGAGACAGGGCGGCCGGCGGCTGGGCGTAAGGGGGTAGAAGATTCAGTTTCGTCTCGCTGTTTCTCGCGTCTGGTGCAGGCTGCGTGGTGCGTGCGTTCTTTCCTGGGTCAGAGATGTTGTTGGGCCTTATTTTTTTTCTCTGGCCCATCTATAATTCTACATGGTATATAGGCCGGTTCAAAATTCCACGGTGGGCCGCGGCCCACCATGTCCACCCTGTAGCTCCGCCCCTGCTATCAGCCTATGGCATCCAATTCAAATACAGATTGAGATAATTTTCATTCGTAGTTAGCGCAATAAACAAATAATAATGCTTATTAATTATCGTCTTTGTATGTACATTTTACAGAATTACGAGAAGGTTTCCGTACACATGAACAAAAAGAAAAATGTCACAGAAGTTCCCACAATAATATTCACTCATTCTAGTTAATTATGTGCACCATTTTGTAGCAGGCATGACTGCCCGGAAGAATTCAAGGGCCATGGGAGGACGAAATAATTTAATTGAAAATTAGTTATATATTTGATTAGAAGTAAGAACAAACTTTTCTGTAGTCTAATTCATACCAAACGATATAGATAACTTTTCTATAGTCTAATTCATACCAAACGATATAGTGTTTATGTATATATATATATATATAGTGTTACTATTCATCACCCAGTGTGCAGAATAAGTTATTCTTCATCCGAGGTAATCTTACGATCATTTCATAATTAAATTACATTTGGAATTCAAATAGTTACATTTCTATTGATTCACTACGTAAAAATTGACATAAGAAAATAAAAATATAGGTCATAAAACAAGAAAATTTGCAATTTATGTGTATTTTAGACTATGTTTTTATGTTTGTAATTTTACATAACATAAAATATTTTTTACGGCAATTATATATTTTCTTACTATCTCTTTTTGCGTCGGAAATAAGACAAAACTTACGGAACGTAAAATTACGGTGCATTGATGGTAAAAAAAGGGGGAGGTGAAGAATAACTATTTCTCACCTAGGGTGACGAATAGCGCGACCCTATATATATATAATCGAGATATGTTTTCTGTACATAAGGCACATTTAAGTTAATCTAATTATTTTGGAAAAAAATAAAAAGGAAAAAGAGAAAACAAATAAAATATGAAAAAAAAATATTAGAAATATATGCCTACGGCTATGCCGTCGGCATATCTACAGCCACAGAAGGGTAGAGCCATGGATCGATGACGTGGCGTATGGCGCGGATCGATGACGTGGCATTGTCCATGGGCCAAGCCTATGCCTACGGCAAGGCTGTCGGCATAGATATGCCACCCCACGGACTGGTGAGCATTTCGGATCGTTGACGTGGCAGATCACGCGGATCGATGACATGGCAGATATGCCGACGGCCACCGTTAGGCCCCGTCGGCGTAGGCTTCACGCCGTCAAAGGATGTCGCCGCCTGGGCAGTCGGGCCCACAGATATGCCGAAGGCAGCCTCTATGCCGCCGGCCGCCGTAGGCATATTTATTGGGATGACGACGGCCCATCTGTGCCGACGGCCCCCGTCGACATAGGTGGATGTATGCCGACGGCCTGACCTGGGCCGTCGGGATAGATCCGTCGATGCCGACGGGGGCCGTCGGCATAGATTTGGCCGTCGGCAATTGGGTAAATTCTGGTAGTGGAGGAGGTTAACCTTGATGGGCAGGTGGTGCCTCGGAAGGACACCTTTCGATATTTGGGGTCAATGCTGCAGGAGGACGGGGGTATTGATGAAGATGTGAACCATCGAATCAAAGTCGGATGAATGAAGTGGCGCCAAGCTTCTGGCATTCTCTGTGATAAGAGAGTGCCACAAAAGCTAAAAAGGCAAGTTCTACAGGATGGTTGTTCGACCCGCAATGTTGTATGGTGCTGAGTGTTGGTCGACTAAAAGGCGACATGTTCAACAGTTGGTGTGGCGGAGATGCGTGTATTGAGATGGATGTGTGGCCATACGAGGAAGGATCAAGTCCGGAATGATGATATACGAGGTAGAGTTCGGGTGGCACTAATTGAAGAGAAGCTTGTCCAACATCGTCTGAGATGGTTTGGCATATTCAACGCATGCCTCCAGAAGCTCCAGTGCATAGCAGAAGGCTAAAGCGTGCGGAGAATGTCAAGAGAGGTCGGGTAAATCAAATTTGACATGAGAGAAGTCAGTTAAGAGAGACCTGAAGGATTGGAGTATCACCAAAGAACTAGCTATTGACAGGGGTGTAGTTTCAGAATTCCAGAATCCATTGTGCACTCTTGATTGCAGTGATTTTTGGTAGGTGTATCTCCACAAACTCACAAAAATGAGATGGGTAGCAACGACATGTAGATATACACAAACATTTCAGATCCTACTACTTCCAGATGTACTCTAGAATCACAAGCACAAGCAACTTCAGTCAAATCTCAGTCAAGCACTTTTCAGAGTACAGGTACCAAATATTACTACAAGCACAAGCAGTCACAATTATTACTGAATGTTGCTCTGAATTTGACAGTAAGAATATGAATGAAAATGCAAGGAGTATAAAATTAATGTTTTCTTAACTAAATATTCCCCCAGAAAACTAGATTCTCCTTTCAATCTATCCTGAAGGCCATTTGGACTTTGGAGGTACACTGAACCTGATTTCGGAGAACATATTTCAAGTGCAACAAGATTAAAACAAGAACCTTCCACCAATTGGTTGTACACTGAACAAGCTCTACTTCTGTCCCAAGTTGACAGCATACTGAACTTGCATGCTCAAGTTGATCAGCTCTACTTCTGAACTTGCATGTGTTGCTGCACACTTGTCTTTCAGTTCAATGTGCTCAAGCTCGGTTCTTCCTGAGACTGAGAACAGCACAGCAGTCCCTACTAGAATGCCACATTAATTCAGTCTTTCCTTTTTTTTATTCCCTACTAGAATGGTTATGGTTGGTGTTAAAAAATTCAAAGGTCTGTGTAGAGTTGCATTCCTATCTTAGTGAAGCTGCTGGGAGATGTTTTAAAGATGTTTATGTCACTGCAATGAAAGAGAACCGGGCAAGCTGGGATGGAAAGACTACTGTAAGTGGGCATCCATTGATTTCAATTCACTTGTTAGGTTGTTAGTTCTACTCCTGGGTAAATGTTCAATGTAAACTCTTACAAAAATTAGTTTTTGCAATCAGCACCCATTACATATCCTGTTGTTCACTAAGTCCTCTAGTGGATTTTGTTATTACTCCCATCTTATGCAGTACTCCTTGGGATACAATATGTTGTGAAGAAATCTTTGGATGGACAAAGTGGGGAAGAAGTGGTAACCTAGTGGTTGCAGTTCCCGCAGGCCAAGAGGAGCACTTTCTGGTCCATATTGTCATGACGGATACAATATGTTGTTGCGTCCCCAAAAAAGAGAGAATGAAACCAAGTTCCGGTGATCTGCACGACTGCACTAAGATCCATCACCCAAACAAAGCTGCTGATTCAATGGAGTAGAACTAACAAGGAAAACAGGGAAACATTTCCATTCACGACCACACTAACCCAAACAAGGAAACAAGGAAAGCTACTCTATCAGGCTAAGAATACGACAGAAAGTAAAGAAATATTTTTGTCCCTATTCAGTTATACAGTGTGAAAGATAACTACAGCAAACGTTCTGAAGATTTCTGTTGCATTGAGATACAGTATGAAAGATAACTACAGCAAACGTTCTGAAGATTTCTGTTGCATTGAAATACTGTACAATGATCATCCAAGAAATTCAGAAACAGGATATATGCATTGTAACAGGGATAGTGTACAACGATCGTGCCTGGCTAGGAATATGACATAAAGTAAAGAAATACTTTTGTCCCTGTTCGGTTATACAGTATGAAAGATAACTACAACAAACTTTCTGAAGATTTCTATTGCATTGAGATATTGTAGAACGATCATCCCAGAAATTCAAAAACAGGATATATACATTGTGACAGGGATAGTCTACAACGATCATGTGCGTCTGCTGGAAGTACTTGAATTGATCAAAATTCTGCATTGTGACAGGGATAGTGATGATATGGTCAGATGAACTTCTTGAGAGCAACATAGATGAGGACTGTAACCCTGTATCCTTGCCTGAGCAGCTAGCTGGACTGTCTACGACGGACTACTGCGTGCAAGAAATGCAAGTTCAAGCTGACCAGACCCGTGTGTGTTCAAGCTCAGTCACTAGTTGATTCCTTAGTTCCCGCGGCTGCAAGAAAGATATCAGCCGGTATACAATATCAGCAGGGTCCCAGAGGATCTTAGCTTGAAAGATCATACATATGCTGTGGTAGAAGTGTTCCATGACATTACCAAAATTATCATCACGAAAGTGTCCACTTCCATGACAATAAATCGCGCGTCACAGAAGTGCTTTCATCAAGGGTGACCGACACATGGCATCCACAAGATTAAATGGGCCGGCCCAACTGAAGGCCCACAAGATGTTATGGACCATAATGGGCCGGCCCAGCTAAAGGCCCACGAGATTTTGCGGACCATAATGGGCTAGCCCAGCTAAATGCCCACAAGATTTTGAGGGCCATAATGGACCGGCCCAGGTAAAGGCCCATAAGATTTTTTTTTGTGCCATAATGGGCCGGCCCAGGTAAAGCCCACAAGATTCTTGCGGGTCATAATGGGCCGGCCCAGCTAAAGGCCCACGAGATTTCGCCAACATTAATGGGCCGGCCCAGCTGTAGGCCCACAAGATTTGTGGACCCTAGTAGGCCGGCCCATTAACTGTCTGCCATGTTCTGGGCCAAATGCCGGCCCATATTTGATCCGGTCATTAATGGCCTGCCACGCTCCGGGCCTAATAGTGGCCATATGAGATCTGGCCCGTTAAAAGCCTACCACGTTCTGGGCCAAATTACGGCCCAGATCAGGTCCGGACCACTTTAAGAGGCTTTGGGCTCAATTATGGCCCATATCAGATTCAGCCCGTCAACTGGACACTATGCTTTTGGGCCCACTTGCTAAAGGCCACTTAGTAATTCCCTGATATTAGTTTTGGCCTATTAAGGGCCCGTTTAACATTTCGCGCCCTATATTAATTTCAGCCTGTTAAAAGCTCGCATCATATAGCTCTTCACTGGCGACCTCAGTATTACGCCCCGGTTTTGATCCGGCCATGACTCACGCCAGCACCCAACGATATTCATGACCGTGGCCAAACAAGGAGAACTTCTCTCTCGCGCAGCGAGACTAGTACAACTTCTTATTTGTGCCGTAAACAGCTCCGCCGAGCTTGCCCACAGCTGCACACCACAATCACCACCGACGGACCGGTTCTTATTTCGGCGCTGCCGGCCGAACCGCTGATGGATCGGCACGTTTCAGGCCCAACCTACACAGTGATTGCATGACGGCCCGAATTATGTACCATAATTTTATACGGTTTGGCCGGTTTACTGCGAAGACAAGGATATATATACAGTAAAATAACTGCAGCATCGTGAATAAGAAAAAACCTATACTATACAATAAAGAAATTACGGCATATTACATCCACTGGGCATCAAAGTTCGCCACTATGATAATAAAGCACAAGCAGACAGCAGATTACATACACTGGGCATCAAAGATCGCCACCAGTGCAAATAAACACGCCGACAAAATAATATACAAAACCGACAGCACTTCAATAGAGTTCAAGAAAGGTTAGCCCTGCTGGGGAGCTGCAGCGCAAGCAGCTGAGCAAGATGATGAGACTGCGCTTGTTCAACACTTATATCTTCCTCACTCTGAAAGATAAACAAGCAGACAGATGACAGGTTTTGCACATAAAAGTATCAGTGCTGACAATTCATCACATTTCTTACTGACGAATAAAGTGACACAGTTTAAATTTGCATTAACACAATATGGTATTGTTCAGGTCAAGACATGGCAGGAAATGACATTGTGAAGGAGTTGGCAGCTTCACGACACCACTGGATTACAGATCAAGAACTCATAAGTATCAATGGTTAGTGTGCATGTCAATTTATACCATTTCAGATTGGCAAATAAAGAGACGGTTTAAATAATAGATATCATTCCTCTTTAATACGTTTACCTATAACACAACTCACATGATCAGAGCATTGTATCCTCTGTCAGTCCCGCGGAAGGGTCGCGTTCTCATTGCACTCTGTGATATGTCCTCAAATACTCCCATGTTTGTCGCGAAAATCATATCTAGCAGTCCATGGCCGAAGCCGCACAAAATCATCCGCTTCTAGCATGAACATCATGCCTATAATAGCGATAACATTCATTTCACGCCTGATAATCCCTACACGTTGGGTAACAACTTTCATTTTTTTGAATCTTATTATTGTAAACGGGAGAAATCTGAGCGAGAGACACCAGAGCACATAAGCCCATAATTGTGGTGTACTTATAACCCACCACTAAATTGTCTTCGAGTAGTAAGTCCGAATACAGCAACGTAGATAGTAACCGTATCTGGAAGCAGACTCATGGTGACTGTGGGAGCTAACTTTTTTCTTAATTAGCCGGAGCATACACTTGTGTCCGGCTCCCACAGCCAGATCTAAGTATCTCATCTGTGTGACGCTCACTGTCCTTTGAGAGTAGAGTATCTTATAGGAATCGCCACCAGTGTGAGTGAGAGCGAACAATCACAGACTACCTGCACGTCCTCTATATGCCTTTTCGCCTACTTCTCTTGACACACTGAGCAAGGAATTTTGTGCATTTTTTCTAAAAAAAATAAACTTAATAGAATTTCAGAAACATGTGGAAGGTTCTATATGGATATGGAGCACAATTCTTGCAAAACAAACATTTTCAGAACATACATGAACTCCAGGGAAAGGTACTGCTAAACACGTTGCAAACACAATGTAGGACATGCCAACATGATTAGTTCATATGCATACCTAGCAGATCGCCAATAGAAGTAAAAGATACTGGTCCAGACTCAATCCCTATATTTATTGGGATAGAAAAGTCGACAATTGCTGATATGCTGAGGACATCAATACACTATCAGCCAGTGGCGGAGCTAGGATTTGAAACCAGGGTGGTCCATTAATTCTTTTTACAACAAACATGGCATGTGAATGTTTGTGAGTAATTACCAACACCACATAGGAATAGATCAATATGGTCTTATAATCATACAAAAATTCTGAATTACGCAAGTCTCAATCTAGCATAAAATAAAAATACACACTACTCTTGACTATAGTACATAGCCTGAAAAAATTAAAAGATGACTATGTTCATAATCTATAAATAAGATTTACATTCTATACGGATCAATGACATAAATGGACATGAATGATGTGCAAAAATTATGTGTATGTTCGTCGCTCATGTAACTCTAGTACACATAAGCAAATAGCAAACCCTAAATTGAAAAATTGGGGAATGGTCAATTGCGAGCTTCTGGAGATGGTAACCTCAAATCAGCCGCGCGAGAAACAGCGAGCTACTGGGCCTGCCGCCGGCTTGCAGGGCGCCAGGCGGCCGGTGGCAGGAGAGGGTCGGGTCGCAGCCTCGTATGAGGTGCGGCTGGCACCGAGCGACGGGCAGGCGGCAGGCGCGACGAAGAGGAAGTAGTGGAGGAGCCTCCTAAGTCCTGAGCGATTGTGCGTCTGTCGACCGGCGAGGGCGGCGAGGCTGACGGAGACAGGGCGGCCGGCGGCTGGGCGTAAGGGGGTAGAAGATTCAGTTTCGTCTCGCTGTTTCTCGCGTCTGGTGCAGGCTGCGTGGTGCGTGCGTTCTTTCCTGGGTCAGAGATGTTGTTGGGCCTTATTTTTTTCTCTGGCCCATCTATAATTCTACATGGTATATAGGCCGGTTCAAAATTCCAGGGTGGGCCGCGGCCCACCCTGTCCACCCTGTAGCTCCGCCCCTGCTATCAGCCTATGGCATCCAATTCAAATACAGATTGAGATAATTTTCATTCGTAGTTAGCGCAATAAACAAATAATAATGCTTATTAATTATCGTCTTTGTATGTACATTTTACAGAATTAAGAGAAGGTTTCCGTACACATGAACAAAAAGAAAAATGTCACAGAAGTTCCCACAATAATATTCACTCATTCTAGTTAATTATGTCCACCATTTTGTAGCAGGCATGACTGCCCGGAAGAATTCAAGGGCCACGGGAGGACGAAAGAATTTAATTGAAAATTAGTTATATATTTGATTAGAAGTAAGAACAAACTTTTCTATAGTCTAATTCATACCAAACGATATAGAAAATACTCAGCATTAGCTTGTGTAAGTAATTCTGGAAGAGAACTCTCAACCTAAACAACATGCCATCCCAGGAATTGAGGTACAACCATCTAGCTAATAGAAACTATCAGCATAAGCCTAATTACGTATTCTGGAGAAGAACTTACCTTTCTCTCAAGCGATACATATTCTTGCAACATTCCAAACATATATATTTATCTCCTCAAGCGTCATAGTCGACCATTGCTGTTTCTCTATTCTTGCACTCAACGATCATTTTACCAAACAGTTCTTGCTCACATCATGTCATACAGTATATATGATCCAATTAGGGAAGTGAGAATTAGAATAAGCAGCGCCGAGCCTCTGACACCTACTTGGGAACAGTACAGAAACAAAATATGTACTATTTTAAATTCATACACAATGAAGTAATGAATGGCTGGGATAACCATCGCTGATTGAAGCAACAATTTTTGTGTGACTTTCTCATATGAAAATAGGATAACTAAGGTGTATCAAGAAAATAAGGATACAATATATCAAAAATTGTCCACGTGTCTACTGCAAATGCCTACTTAGAAATTAAGGACATCTTGCTATCTATGCAACAGATGTACCCAGAAATAAAGGATGATGTTTTAAGCTACCAGTCTAGCACCTCCGAGGCAATAGGTTGCAAAATGCATGGATTATGTTGAAGTGACCTAGGCTAGCTAGTGGTAATGATTGTATGCTCGATCCATTCGAAATTTGGAAGTCTTACTGTAATCTCTAAGGTTGGCGCTGACACTATTGTTGAGAGTTTTAAAAGAAGAAAGTAAATCATAAAAACTGTGAGGTTGGAGTTCTTGCATCAAACCATATCAATTTAATGACGACATATAGGAAATCAAGGCCTTCAAAGTCAATTTGTCTGTAATCTGAAAAAGAATTCTTGAGAGGCAAGGAAAATATAGACGGGAAGAATTGTGCACTTGTGGAAGGCGATGGAAAATATTGGAGATGCGAGAGAGAGATATACGTGTATCCAAACAAAACCTTGAGGAGCTCTTCCCCTACTACTGGGCATCCATGCTTCCACTTCGTGACCTTGTCCGTCCGGGCCGTGGGAGAAGTCTGCAAGGAGATGTTTTTTCCTTCTAAAAGAGTTGCACGTGGGCCAGCAACCTAGGATTTGTTTTCCTAAAAGTGCTATATACGTGGGAGGTGGGACATCAGCCTAGGACTCAAACCTAGGTTTTCTGTTCCAATAAGTGCTATGTACGTGGGACATTAGCTTAGGACTCCTAAGTTGCCTCATCTGACGGCTCTGGATGATTAACTTAGAGATCCTATGGACAATTTGTTTAGTTATGAGGTTAAACGTGGAGCTTCGTATGGTGCCTCCAATTAGTAAATATAAGATTTCAGATTGGCAAATAAAGAGACGGTTTAAATAATAGTAGAATGATATGACATTGTTCATAGTTAAGACATTGCAGAATATGACATTGTGCTGTAGTGGGTAGGTTCACCACACCACTGGATTACAGATGAAGAACAGAAGCATACATGCAGTGCAAAAGAAGATCACTTGCTCTGTATAGTTTAATTTACATGGTATGAAGAAGGAACTTGGTTGTACAACTGAAAACTTAAATTGAGAAAGGACGAAATTTTGTTTATGAACTACATATAATAAACTTTAAACAAGCAATTTGATGCAAACACCAAAAATAAACAGTTGTTGCGGTCATGCCTAATCAAATACATACAACAAAGTTTGAAGGCTTGAGATGGACAAACTTACATTATTGGTGAATACAGGCTCTATAAAGGCCTTGTCCATGCTGATGGGGCGCAATTCAAGAAGTTTACCACAGAATCTTCTTCAAAAGCATTGCCTTTATTCTACATTTTGTTAAGATTCAATATAGATGTGATAATATACGAAAAAATGGAGAATATTTAAGATAAGATGAAGAGTGATGCTACATAACCAAGTAGCTATAAATGTAAGTGCAGCGATACAGGCAAAAGGTACAGCCAAGAGCAATGCACAGCTAAACTTCTTCAGTACCAACCTTATGGTAAGAGTAAATATAGATCTGATGTGTAGAAAATGGAGGGCAAAGGAAAATAAGCTGCAGAGTGATGGTACATGAACACCTACCTGTCATTATAAGTACACTGATAAAGGACAGCATGTACTTACAAGAACAATGCAGAGCTAAAAAAACATTGGAATTGGATATATTCTACACTAATGTAACCATTCATACAGATCAGATAATTTGGAGCGAACAATTGATAAAAACATTAGCATTGGATATATTCTACACTAATGTAAGCATTTGAGTGGAAAAACATGGTACGACGACATATGGAATATGTATTGATAATGGATGGGCATGGCATCTCGACATATATGATGAGTAAACTAAGCAGATGGCGGTGCAACAAAGTAGAAGAAATGCAAGACAACATATGCAAGATATGCGCAATCAATAAAACCTTGCCAAATTAGAACAGGCACCTTGATGGGTGAACAAGACAGGTCATCTGCCTTTCACTCCTCGAGGTTAGAATAGTCATTAGGATGATATTCTGAACAAGAATCAACAGGTGGGGAGCGTACGAGTTTCATTGCTTCCAGAATGGCACTCAATGCCTTGGTGCCAATTTTGTAAGTCATTGCAGTGTTCCGCAATATTCTTCTGATGCGCGGATTCTGATATTCACTGTAATTGCGTATGATATCTGAGAACCATGAAAACATAAATAGTTGTGAGATTATCTTTGTAATGCAGATGATATTCTAATATAGGGGTGCCCCTGTAAACACTTGTGTGCTATCACTGGATTCTGATGAGAGAGGTCATGTGTGCTGTAATATGGTGCATGCATTTATATAATCTGGCACAAGTACACAAAAAAATAGGCTCCAGAAGTAAGGATAGCTGGCATATGATAGGTTCATAATATACTGTATAGAGAGTTTATTGCCAAACCATGATAACAAGAGCACACAGCAACTAGGCAGATCATAGTGTACATAACAGGGGTACACCATAACCAGGATATATAAATCGGGAAAGTGGAACTGGCTGGAAATTACAGTGTTGTATTGCCGCTAGTAATTGAAAGCCTATCGATCACGTACAGACCAGCTCTATCAGCTGTTGACTGCAGATGTCCCTGCTCCCCTTCCTGACAAGGAACATACTGTGCTTCCCATACAGAACACCGCACGGGCCGCCGGCCGAACCACCGGCCCCACCGCCTGTGTTCCTCCGCCACCCCCACCCCTACCCCCGCCCCCACCCGCGTTGAGTTTTCTTCGTTCGACGAGGCCCCACCACCGCCCCCCAAAACCACCGTCCCCACCCGAGCCCCTTCGATCGCACCGGCGAACTCCGGCGAGCTCTGAAAAATCGACTGACCCAATTTTGAAATTTAGTCTACTATGATTTAACTAGTGTGGAATATAAAAGGGGAAAACCATGAGCATTAAGAGTATGGTGTTGAGCGTGCCATGGCGGATCTAAAGGTGCAAACCTGACAAAGGCAACTTCACAACCAAGACAAGAAATCAGAGTAAAGCAGTGGCGATCTATTTTCTTGCTGCGATAAATAAGTTGAGGAGATACGAAAGAGTACCGCCTCTGGTGCGGCGCCGTGTACGCATCTGCTGAGAATTTGACGGTGCTGCGGTAGCGATGGCTGTCGGCAGCGTGGAAGCAGATCTAGGAGGGTAGACGGTGGCGGCCGGGCACGGTGGACGAGACGGTCGTAGGAGCGGCGCCGGCAAGGTGGATGATGGCGGGGATGAAGCGAGAGGACGGGATGCAATGATCCCGGTCTGAAGCCGTGGATGAGAGAGGTAGATCTCTCGTAATGGACGGCGGCGTCGGGGTATCAGCTCCGGCATGGTGGAGGAGGACGGCGGTGGATGGGGTGGCGGACGGCGGCGGACGGAGGAGGGTGGGGTGGAGAGGGTGTTTTGGCGCCCACGGAGTACGAATGGGGAAAAGGGAGGTAGAGAGGAAGGGGGAACCATGTATTCAGGGCGCGCTTGTCTCAAATGCGAGGAAATTTACAAACTTCGCCCCCGTTTCAAATTTCTACTACATCACAGCAACACTAGTCGGTTGGGGATAGGACGGTAATCTCGCATACACTAAATATTTGTCGACGAGAGTTTGTTTTTGGCGCCCACCGTGTATGAATATGAATCGGGGAGGGAGTCGATTTCGGCCGAGGACACACTGTGTTTTGGCGCCCACCGTGTATGAATCCAGGTGAGAGGCGGTTACGTCACGTTTGGGTGAAATTACAAACCTACCCCTATTGAAACCTATAGAAATCCAGCATATATGCTTTGTATGGCAGGGATAGGAAGTAGTGATTTCCATCTCACAGATTTTGGTTTCGGGCGGTTACTTCGACTTTCCCCACTTCGTTCAAATTTTGCAGAGTGCACGTTTACCGTGCCAACTCAATTCGAATCCCGTTTGTATTCTATTTTTTTCGGGCGGGATCCATTTTCAATTGGAATTACATTCTATATACATCATTTTTTTAATATATACTTTCAAAAGCACAACAAAGAATTCTGCTCCTTTATATGTATAATATGATTTACAAATACAACGATCTTGAAATCTTAAGGTTGAATTCGAAAAAATTTAACCAAATTATGTTCTACTAAAATGTATGGATCAGTAATATCTACATATTAAATAACATAGATGTGCGTGAATTCATATGAGTATGCATGTTTGATAGATCAATTTTGGTTCGAGTATGGATTACATGTATCATCATCTCGAATTCAAATATTTGAATCCCTTTTTTGTTCACTCCTTTCACACCCATCTCTCTCGCATGCATGCTCCTTCAGGTAGCTATCACTCTCTTTTCTCCAGCTCACCCGCACGCTCACTTCATGTTGCTCCTATCCTCGCAAACATGGTCTCTCGAGGTCTCCCTTGAGAAGTGTCACACTCTCCCTGTCATTATACATTACACGGTTTTCATTATCTCTCACGTCTCTACTGTTCTCTGGTATCACTCGGTACCTAAGCTTTCTTTTTCACCGCCAAACACACAGTCTCCACTCGTCTTTCACTTTGTCTTCCTCTCTATGGGATTCTCTCACACACCCTATATGTCTCTACATATGACTCATACCACTAGAATTACTCTCTCTATCTCTCCTGTAGACACAACATTTGTTGCGGTCTCCTTTTCGTCTCCATCCCAGACTGACATTATTCATTTGTTTACCAATCAGACAACCCCGACTACCGTCTCCTCTCTCTCTCTCACAGACACACACACACACAACTCCTGCTTCCACTCCCCTTCCCGACTACCGTCTCTCTCTCCCCCACACACAAAACTCTCGCTTTCGCACCCCGACTCGTATTTCTCTCACAAACATTTATCGACTAGCTAGCCTCTAGATAGGTTTATACACCCGCACACTCGTGCTTCCACCATCGCATACATGTCTCTCTCCCGCTCCTTGTATCTATGTAGATTTTTCTTCCCTTCTTGAGACACGCCCTCTCGATCGTGCACACACACACTATCGCCTCATTTTAAGCTGATACCTATCGCACACACACTCCTTGTGTCTTTGTCACACATGCACTCCGTCCTCCTCCACTCGCCCTCTCTCTCACACACACATGGGCTTTTTGCAACAACTAGCAAGATGCCCATGCGTTGCACGGAACATCAAGATGCATTTGTATGAGTAGTTTATCTTGTGGGGGGAAAGGATGAATGAGGGAAGGCCTTATTTGCAAATGTGGAGAGGGGTGTGGGTATCTTTTTGCAAAATTTCCATAGTTTTCTTCCTATCCGTCAGATATAGATCGGACGGCCTATATTGTAGGATGGCAGGCACACGATAATCACCGACAATGCTTATTATAAGAGTAGGGATAAAAATAGAGTTGGTGATGATGGTGGGCCTGCCATCCTGCAATGTAGGTCGTCTGATTTATATCTGACGGACAGGAAGGAAAATATGGCAATTTACCCGCACTCTTCACCACATTTGCAGATAAGGCCTTCCCTCGTTCATCCTTTTCTCCCACAAGATCCTGATGTTCTGTGCAACGCATGGGCATCTTGCTAGTAAGAGTAGAAATTAGACATATACCACTTCTCGAATCTTGAAACCAACAACATTCCTCCCTTATCTCATCAAAACCGCCTAAGGAATATATTTTGAGTGAAACATAACATATTTTTAGTGATATACGTATTTCAAAGCTGGACTTTTTTTCTATCAAATCGGTGAATATGTATTAATCCAGTGGCGGAGACAGGCCTGGGGCAGCTAGGGCTATAGCCCCAGGCCTAGAAACAACTTCCTTTGTAATTTCTTCATGCAAAGCATAGAAAATCATAGAAGTTTATCACTCAACATAGCACAGCCCAGGCGTAATCTGCATCTAGCTCCGCCACTGTATTAATCTACTTTGATCGTGTGGCAACGCATTGGCACATTGCTAGTAGTTATTATAATTTTTTGGACACCAGACAAATGGTGGAGTACATATACAAAGAGAAGAGGCGCACGCAAGCAGTCGACCTCTCGCTGTCTCGCACACATGAGTGTTACGTAAAGGCGACGTTAACAAATAAACTCTAAAACCCTAGGGGCACGATTGCTGCATTCGCGGGTACCGGGTACGTGGTGGAGCACCTTTGTAGGAATAGTCAGCTCGCGTGATAATTTGAACCGTAGGAGTTGATGGTCGGGACCACAGGTGAACGACTTGGAGCGTGCTGGCTCGCCAATTGCCACAGATCGAGTAGCCACGTTTAAAATATCATTTTTTAGCGGGGTTAAGAGTTCCGATTTTCAATGGCGCGTTATAAGTAGTTAGTTTTTAGAACGATTGGTATGGAGCGAAAATGGAATTCATAGTACTACGTACCTCCTTGGCGTATGGTTGTATGGTTTGTTTTTTTTGATGGAGGTTGTATGGGTTTATGTTGTGAAATGTTGAACCTGGTAGTTCTAGGGCAAATACTATGGTTTAGATTTAGATGTTGGTTTTTTAATGAAAATTAGAAGGGGAAACCCTTCTTCGATTAAAAAAACTACTACCTCCATTCTGGTTCACTAGTCCCCATCGTACTTTGGGTCAAAGTTTGTCCACGAACTTTACTTGTAAAATGTGAATGGAAAACGAGATTTTGTTATACCCAAACAAAAAAGGACTGGAGGGAGTGATTGCTCTGACACGGACGCGACCTCTCATAGCGCAGGCATTGAACCGGCGCGCCAGCCAAGAGGGCCGCACTCGCTGCAGGCCCGGCTGAGCACGCCTCCTCGCCGCGTGCAACCAGCTTAAGACTGCCCCGCCTGCCTTCATTGAATCTGCGCGTGTGCGAGTCCTGTTTATCTGGCTTCTACTAAATGGATCTAGGTTGCTCGGATAAACAGATAAACAGAACACCATGGAGAAGTGAATTCAAAAGGAAAAAATAAATAAAAATAGACTACAAGGTGAGAACACCCACTTCCTACATCAAGCTAAAAACGAAAGCATTTGGACGATTAAGACTCTTCTTATTACACATCAAAGAACACCACGCTTAAGAGAAACAGAAACTACAACATATACACATCGAAGAACACGAGGCTACACGAAAGTAATTGAAAGGGTGTTACTTACCAAAGCTCGTTTTACAGGTTCGGTGCAGCTCCTCTTTAACTTGCCACGCTCCTTGAAGATGTCCCGAATATCCCGTGTTTGGTCTTCATTGCTCCTCTGCATGTTCGCACTCGTGGTTTTAAAATCTCAACATGGCAAGAAAAATATACTACTAGTAATACTCGCGCATCTTGTGGGTAACATTAAAGCACTCGTCTGCCATGTTAGAGCATCTCCAACAAGATAAACTACTCATACAAATGCATCTTGATGCGTGCAACGCATGGGCATTTTGCTAGTTCTAAAAACCTTTCCATCATTTGCCACACTACTGGTTGCAGATGAAAAACCTACCCAAGCAAAGCGCGATATAGGAGCGATGCACAATTACAAGCTGATATTCTGTTGGACAATGGAGGCTATAACCAATTACTTTTACGGGAACAATAGCACCCAGGAAATTTGAAGGGTAGGTATGAACAAAATTGGAACTGCACATGTACTGCTAAGTGATTCAATACACACATTACCAATCGAGGAGGAGAACGATGGTCGCGGCGGCCTGTGTGAGTCATGGTCGGCAACGGGAGTCAGTTCATTGTCCACGACGGTGGTACTTCTGCGCTTGGCGTCGGCTTCCGGGAAGCAGATCCGAGACCGTGGAAGATGATGCCAGGGAAGAGGCTCCGTGTACGACGATGACGGTGGACTGGCTCGAGTGCGGCGTACGAGGCCGTCGATGAGGCAGATGCGCTGCAGTGGACGAGTGCGCCGATGTAAAGGGGAGGAGCACGAAGGCTGCGGTGCCGTGGAGAAGTCTATTTTGCGGTGGGGATAGAAATTGGAGAGTATTCAGGTGTACTACTCTGGGTGCCGGGGTGGGGTTGGCTGGGTAGGGTGAACCTGAAGTTAAGAAAACAGCCCCCTACCAAGCGTCATCCGTAGGCCTGTTCCGAAGGCTATGATGGTAACTTCCCACTGCTCGAATCAGGGTCGCGGGAGATTTTCCCGCCGACCTCAAAATTTTGTGACACTGGACTCCCCGTGTGGCGTGTTGAGTGATTCGGCTAAGCAACTAGCGAGTAGTAGTAGTAGTAGTAGTAGTAGTAGTAGTAGTAGTAGTAGTAGTAAACTCTGCATATTAGGTTTGACCGAAGTCAAACTTCCTAAAGTTTGACCAAGTTTATAGAAAAATATAAACATTTACCATAACAAATATGTATGATGTGAAAGTACATTCAGTAATGAATCTAATGGTATTTATTTGTTATTGTATATGTTAATATTTTTTGTTATAAGCTTTCTGAGAGTTTACAAAACTTTACTTTGACCAATGCTAATATGCGGACTTAAATAAAAACGGAGGGAGTACACATTTGTTTTCTTAGTTTGTAGTGAACTAATCATTTGTTGAAATTGTGAAATAAATACATTAGGCTATTGACTTCGAATGTAATGGTCTATACAATTCAATAGTTACAATCATTGTCGAATCCCAAGATCTATACAAGGTCTATAGTACTTCACAACATGATCAAACTCACATAATCCCAGTCAAATGAGAATCTAAATGCATTTCATAGTTATTACTTTGTAGGATGCAACAAGAACAACCATAACTCTACATCAGCCATTATAGAAGCAACATTTTGACATATCCCAATGTGTGAATGAAACGTGCAGAGAGAGCTTTTGAAGATGGAGCGGATAGGGCGGGAAAGATTGTATGTATGTGGACGAGAGAGTAGGAACCAAACCTAACGAGACAGAGAGAGAGAGAGATAGAGAGAGAAAGAGAGAGGAAGAAGTTAGGTCTGTGAGAAAGATGCATACATGTAATATACATGAGATGCGTGTGCATCTGGATTCTGTATACGTGGAAGGAGAAGAGACAACATGTTTGATGAGAGAGCAGGAAAAACATGGACGAGAGGGGAAGGATCTTGTGGGTTGAGGGATTGACAATTTTGTGCGGAGGAGAGAGGGATTGGCAATTTTGTGCAAGAGAGAGAGAGAGAGGGCGGGGGGAGGAGTCAGTCAGCTGTCGTCACATCACCCTGCTTCCGAATGACCCCGCATTCTCTAGCGCGGTGTGGTCGCCGTCTTCGATCTGCTCGTTGCCCTCTTTGAAGACTAAGGTGTTGTGCATGTTGGGGTGCAAAGAAGCACAAGCGAGAGTGGTTGCCGTATAACCTTGGATGGGGATGAATTGTGTGCTCGGGGGAGTGTGTGTGTGTGTGTTGTGCTGCGTGTCTCTCTGTGTGTGTGTGTGTGTGTCAGATGTTGAGAGAAAACAAACCTAAGGAGAGAAATGTGTATTCATGAAGAGATTGTGCGGGCCTTGAGGTGGGCAGGGGCTGGGTGAGGGTGTCAAAATGTGCGCGTTGATGCATGTGTTGCATGCAACCGTGCGAGGGACGGACGAATCGAGAGAGATGGTTTTTGTGTTATGGATGCTTCTCTCTCTCACACACACACAAGTAAACTAGAAGACCGTTCTCTCATGTATACACAACGTATCGGCATATGTCTATGTCTCACTCATGCATGATCATTTGCACATTCACACCTCTCTATGTCTGTATCACACGGACATCGTCTCCACATTGCCCTTCCGCCACAACACACATATGGACACACACACACACGTTCTCTCTCAGTCACACACACAAAATCAGTATTAAAAAAACTAGGGCGCACCTAAAATGTCCAAATCCAAATAAACACGAACTGGAGCTAAATTCAAATATATGGAAATATTGCAGCGTCAAGAACTTTCACAGGAAAAAAATGTTGAGTAATACTCGAGGATTGTTTTCACACACACAAAAAGGTTCGGTGGATGTCCTTCGAGTGCGACACGGTGACGCACCGTTCGATCGACCACGCGGCCGCGGTTCACGCACTTGCACAGGATTCCGTATTGTGGCTGTGGTACTAACTAATAAAAGTGCTGCCTAAGTCTAATGTTTACATGTACTAGTACGGTTTTGTTTTAAGTTTGACCAACCTTATATTTAAAACTAAAGTAAGCTCCCACACGTGCACTCATCAATATGCCGCCGCCGTTGCGCATGCTGGCGCCCGCCTGCTCCGGCCAACAATTTCTCGCCCATCACCGCCGTGTCGCCGCCATCCCTGTGCCATGAAGCCGAAGGCTCGCCCGCTCACGTCGTCTGCAGTCCCTCCTCGCGATGCCGCCGCGCTGCCAAGCACGCGAGCAGCTGGTGGAGCCGCGTCTATGCACGCAGCGTACGAAGAGGAGGACGAGCGCGTGCTCCAGCACGCCGGCGAGGAGGAACTAGCGTGTCATTGTCGTCTCCGCCCGCGTGGAGGAGGCGCACATGGTGGCTGTCGCGGCGGAAGCCGGTCGTGCGCGCGTCGAGCCCGCAAACCTGGTGCGGACGCAGAATCTACCTTCGAGACCTTGAATGCCACGTGGATCCTACAATCTGAAGGAGCAATTTGGGTCAGTCGACTCATGTGAGCCGTTTGATGCAACATGGATGGCTAGAAGGGCTTCTTCCACCTCTTCTGCCGTCTTTTTCCTTCGCTCCGTCGAACTTCTTTCACAAATCGACTGACCCAAATTATACTACTAGTACGAACATATTAAGTACAGTAGGAACACGAAGATATGAGCAGTAGTACCAACTGCAAGAAGAACAGTAGTAAGACATAGTACTAGTACTACTGTACATACTAAAGAGTTCAAATAACGAGAAAGAACATAAACATAGTTCTACTGGGGCCTCAGCACAACACACCCTTGAAAATAAACTAATAAGCAACTAGTCCGCTTGACACTGCAGTAGAACCAGCATGAGCGACGGCACTGCCACCTACTTGGAGTCCGAGTCCATGTCCTCGACTTCGTCCTCGTCCCTCTTCCTCTTCCTCTCCGCTGACGCTTCTTTGCTTGAACCGGACACTGAGCTCTTCTTCTTCATCCAACCCTTGTAGATATTTAAACAAAGGTAGGCATCCATTGCTGCGTACAGGATGTGATCTTCATCTAATGTCTTCGACTCCCATGCATGATGAAACTCGTGATGAGGTTTCTTCAGTTTAGCGTATGAAGGATCAATCATGGCTGCTGCCAGGGTCAGCATTGAAGGTCGAGAGGAGGACACCAGGCTTTCCTTCTGGAGATCGAAGGGCTGGCCTACAACGAGACCTATCCGACGCAGGACGTCACTATCGTTCTTAAAGCCTATAGTAACGAATTTCACTCTTTTGTCCTTGAGGAAGTTCTTAAAATCCTGACACTCAACGTCGGCATGGCATATGTGGTAGACCAAGGAAACATTATGTACGCAAACCTGGATCACCGCGGGCTTCTTCCTCTCTTCGTCCTTTAGATCCTTCTCTCGTCCCAGGACTGTGGTGTACCCAACATCTAGCCCAGCGACCACTCATCCATTGAACTGTTGAACATGCATTGGAAGCGAGCAAGCCATGCTTTCACTGTCTCGGATCCACGTGTGTAGATGACGATGAACTGATCGTCGGTGATGGCTCTAGCCTGGTACTCAGCGGCGACCATAGAGATTTAGGAGGCCATGGATTTTGGAGGAGGGTTAGGAGAAGTTGAACTGTTGTACCCCGCAAAAAAACTGGGAGCGAACTAATGTGAAAGGACAGGACGATTGGGAGCGAACTGTTGTAAGGTAGAAGACAGGGACGAGTAGGGCGTGCGAACGGCGTGGGGTTGCTGGCTTGCCTGGTAGATAAACGGCTGCAAGCCCCCAAAGAGTTCTCGAGAACTATGCGGGACCCACTAGATGTCATGTCTACTAGACCCATATCGTAGGCCTGACGGTATAGCTTCTGCCTGTTCGCACGCCATGCCGGTGCGTGGATGTAACTTCACATAATTCCATCAAACGTCGGGCCTCCCACGACCTTCGCCTCCCTCGCGCGGTCGCGCCCTTGGAGACTTCGACCGGCTATAAATGAGCAATTTTTTTTGCCTTTTTTTAGACAAGCAATTTTTTTTGCCTACTCCGCATGCATGATACTCCCTCTGTTCCTTTTTACTCCCGTCAACCGTTTGCAAAGTGTTTGACCAAATTTATACTTTTTTTGAACACCACCTTATATTAATTAACCAGCCACACCAGTACACTCATTCGATACAATATTCCCAAAACACTTAGGCACGATGCATTAACTTCTACCTCGTTTCTTGTTTCTTGACATATCAACCAATAGGAGATGTGGGTGTGCATGCTTTTAATGACTTGAGACTACCAAACACGACATGCAGTGGTTAGTTCATTGCATGCAATGCTATTAATTAGCAAATAAACATTAAGATCTCTCGTTTTCCCCTCCTCCTTGGTCACAGTGCACAATCTAAGATGACTTGCTCACCTAGATGGAGGGAGTACTGATTATAATGAGTATAAGAACTACGTTTTATAATGAGTGTAAAAATATTGATTTGATATTATGAATGTTGACACATTGTGGAATTGTTTTTGAAGTCTGCAAAAGTACTCAACTAGTGTTGTCGTTCTCCATAAAAAAATGTGTTTACCAATGCATGCATGAACACTAGTTACTCTAACCCCCATCTCTTCTTTAATTCTTTGCCACATCAGCATGTTTGCTATTCCCGTGTGCTAAGATACCACCATTATGGCCAGCCTTAATCATCGCATGCAATAATTTAGTGCACCTTGAAATATGAACATGTGTGGGGCGTGTTTGTTTTTAATGACTTGAGACTATACCTAGCTCGGCATGCAAGATGACTTATTATGCACCGTTCCCCATACCTGCAGGAAGCCCGTTCGTCTCCAAATCTTTTCCTCTCCATGTGTGGAAATAATATGCCTGCCAAACTCTCCTTCTCCCTCCGGCGGTCCCACCACTCCACCCCGTGTGAAAAAAATCTGCATGCATGACTCTCCTCCCCCCACGCTCGTCCAATCCATTGTGACCAGCAATATTTCCACCCCTTCGCTCCCCCGTAATTTACTCCAACAAATATGCCCACGTAGTTGTTACTTAACTGCATGTGCATTCGGTCACTGACATATGGGCCAAACATGGGTCTGGCCCACATGTCAGTGACGCAACTGGACCTGCAGTTAAGTCAGTGCAGCTCAGTCCATATCTTACGTAGGTGTGCCATTGCTCGCTATAAATACTGCACCTCCCATGACATCGCTATCTCCTCCCCCTCACGTTCATGTTCATCGCTATCTCCTCCCCCACCCTCTCATGTCGACCACCATGGCATCGCCCCTCCCAAGCCCTAGGAGCCCCTCGCAGCACCGCGCGGATGGTCACGCGTCGTCGTTCTGTTCCTCGCCGCCACTAGTCGAGGAGGACGCGTCGGTGTTCCGCTCCTCGCCGCTACGCGATGCATCGCCATTCTGTTCCTCACCGCCACTAGTCAAGGAGGACGCGTCGGCATTCCACTCCTCGCCGCGACGCGTCGAGGTGGACGCGTCGGCGTTCCCAATCTCGCCAGCACGCGCGCCGGAGGACGCGTCGGCTCCCCGCTATGAGGAGAATCCCGCGCCGCCCGCCGAGCCCCCCAGCCTTGAGGAGCTTTGGAAAGAAATGGATGTCGCCTTGTGGGAGGCTTTGCCTCCAGCAGAGCGTGCCAAAATAGAGGTGGAGAAGAAGGCCGAGGAAGAGAAGTGCACCGCGGAACAAGCTGCCTGGGAGGCCTATGTCGTGTCCGAGAGAGTCAGGCAATTGGCTCTTTGGCAGAAGGCTCGTGCGAGGGCCGTGAGGGTGGCAGAGTATGCCCGTGCCGATGCCCTGAGTGCAGTCGGGCCCAAGCGCCTCATGTACGCTTGGCGGTACATGGACCGGGTGCACGCTTCCAGCGAGGAGGAGTACCTGTTAGCGTCGGATCACCACACCAGTGAGATCGCCCTCGCCCGCCGGCAAGCCGCCAATCAGCACCTCGTGAGTTGCGAGGCTGAGGAAGAGGCGTTGTGTCGGCGCGCTGGGAAACGGCCATGCACCAGGGCACTCGTGGCGCGCCGCAAGCGCTCCTGCGAGTGCCGTGGCTTTTAGGAGGAGTATAATTTTTGTTTCGTAAGGCGATCTCATTAGTTTTGGGACGCAAATGATAAATCCCGAACATTCAGGAATTTTTAGCGTCCTTAATTAAGTATGTAAAAGGGAAAGTTTGGAAACCTTGTGTATTCGTATGCATTTTGCAAGTACGTGCATATAGCACAAACTTTACTATATACTATCACACTACACGTCTCTCTCGATATATGCTTGCAGACTGTGCTACTCCCTCTGTCCAGGTCAATAAGTCATCTTCGGTTGTGCACTGTGACCAAGAAGGAGGGAATACTTAGGCCTTCCACTATGTAGCCGGTGTCCGGCATGTTAAAATATAGTAGACTAGGCATCGATGCCCTGGTAAATTTCTTTGGCACCGGCCTCACAATGTGCGGGTGTAGCCCGTAGAAAGATGGGACCCACATGTACATAGAAAAATCAAAGCAAGCCAATCTCTGGTCAATCCTTCACGCCAGTTCCTCTCATCCACCTTCAAAAAAATGGGGCATCGGAGCAGCAAGTACAGATGGTAGTATATTCTATTACAATGCTAGAATGGGGCATCGGAGCGGGAACTTGCTCCGGTTCCCAGAAAACTTTTTATGGCACCACATGAGCTATGGAGGGCACCGGTGCCAAATAATGTAAAAGTGGATTTGGCACCTCTTTTGGCCTACATAGTGGAAGGCCTTATACACCTAGACGGAGGGAGTACTACTATTACTTATGTACGTGCAAATGCACGTTTTAACATTACAATGCGGTTTTTGTAAAAGTGGAAAAACAGCACTAGTCAAGCTTGTGAAACGATTCAATGCAAAACAAATGCAAAAATGCTCGTTTGATTGTTTACTTTTAGCTTCCTTCTCTGTGGTTATTTCTTTGTCGTACTTTGTATGGATTATCTCACTGGTTGGAAAGGCATGCAAATTCCCAAACCGCTTCCTACACCCTATATCAAATTTTTTGTCTAACAGGTTGTGCCATGCAATTGGAAATCCAACTTGAGTACTACTACTAGTAGGAGTACCAGGGGCCAGTTCTTTTAGGCTTCTAGATTAGTAATCCCATAACTACTACCTCCGTCCTGGTTTATTGGTCCCCATTGTAATCTGTGTCAAATTTTTGGTCAAAATTTAGCACAAATTACAATGGTGAGGAAAAACCAGTTAAATCTTCGGTCAAAATTTAGCACAAATTACAATGGTGAGGAATAAACCAGGACGGAATAGTAGTTTAGAAGCCCAAATAAATGAGTGAGGCGCCTTATTGTTACTCTCCACTGTGAGTAGTCTTGTGGGAAAAGCTGGGGAAGCCGCCAAAAGAACTGGCCCTAGGAGTAGTAGCTAGGGATCGAGTGTGCGAGATGAACTACAGAAAGTAAATGCAGAGAGATGAAATGCAAAAAAGACAGAGGGATGTGATGGTTGCTTGTCCGTTTATTTTACCAGGCCACTTATTACTGGGCGTGGTTGGGTTTTGTGATATGATGGCTTTACTGCCGCACCACGAGCGGGGTGAGAGGTGAGACTCCCGTGCAGCGCCGCCCTCTACACGTACTACTACTCCCTCCATCCATTTTTACAAGGCCTAACTTGTCAATCTTTCATACCAAGGCATGTTCGCAAAAAGAGGAACTGATTTTGGGACTAGTATCTGGATCCCGTGTAATCTTGCATGCAGCCTCCTTTGAATGCCTAGCCGCTGGCTCCCTTCCTTTAATCCCTCGCATGCAAATTACTCTCCTCCCTTTTCTACATGCATGCCCAACCATAATTCCTCAAATCATGCATGCCTTGGCTGAAATATAGAGCTCGCTCCTCCTTTAAAAATATGGTGGTGCTATCCATGCATGCAAATCAATGCGACGGCTAGAGCATTTTCACGATGAAGGGACCACGCACGACTTGCAAGAGAAAATTAAGATGGAGATGCCTCGGTTAGTTCATTTGGATAGGTTTTTTCGGATATTATTTCATCCCTAGAGCTCACAAACATCCGGGTGAAATAGATAAAAAGTATCTTTTGCAAACAAAAGCGTTCAACTATTCAACCTGCATCCAGAACTTGTGAAGAAATAACTCTTATTGTGCTTTGCAGGAAATGATCTTCAAGAATTAGTTTTTGAGTATCTATTGTTATACATGTTGGCTACAGATGACATGGCACTTTCTTGTAGCCAGCAGTTGGCTATACTATTTAAGTATTAACCATGCCCTTATACACCTAGACGGAGGGATTAAATCAGGATGACTTGGAAGGGGGCAGAGGAGATGTAAGAAATGGTTCATCATAAGTCTTTCACCAGTACTATAGTAAAAATTCATACATGGAAGATTCTAGACTAAACCATAAATGGATACACTTTTATTCATGCGCGATACTCCAATAGAGCAAGATCATGCATGGAAGTATCCACATGCTTAGACAGCGGATTATATTGAGCGAAGACTAATGATCAACATTTAACTTGGT
The DNA here is from genome assembly GCF_003073215.2 of Triticum urartu. Lineage (NCBI taxonomy): Eukaryota > Viridiplantae > Streptophyta > Magnoliopsida > Poales > Poaceae > Triticum > Triticum urartu. The sequence goes on along the minus strand of NW_024113424.1, from coordinate 55,703 downwards.
AATGCAGATGTCCAGGTGAACCTCCTTGGAGTCCCTGTGCACATTGCTGGAGTCCAAATAACACCATGGGTTTTCCATGTCCACATTGGCGGGAAAGTCCCAGCTCCGCAAAGTCCAAGTATGCTCGGTGTAGCCAGGGTCGCAGCCCACGCGACACCGAGGGGTAGTAATAGTGAGCACGCACCCGTACATCGGCCTCGTGTCAGCGTCAGCGTCAGCAGCGTCGCCCCTGACACACACTACAGAGATGTGGCGGTGGCCTGCGCGGGCCTCGCCAGTGGCCACGATCAAGAGGAAGACGCTGTCGTCCTCCTCCGAGACTAGCAGGCGGCGCTGATCCTCCAGCGACTACGGCATGGTGAACGGGTAGCACGTCTCGTACTTGATGTTCTCCGCCAAGGGCCAGTAGTGATTGCCGCGCGCATCCGTGAGGTGATGCACCATGTCCGCCGGCGAGCCACAAAACGGCACCGGGCACTCATAGCAGTAGACGAAGGGCTCCTTGGAGGCATCGACCAGGTCGTCCATGAAACGGGATTGGCTATAGGGGACGTTCCGCCAGTTGAATATATGAGCAAGTTACTACGAGATTTACTACAAAATAAATCATGACGGCTATAACAGAGATTAAACTAATCGTGCGGACTAGCATAGTAGATGAATAGATCGAATATAGGACACAGACTAGAAACATTAATTCTACCACGATTTCAAACAGGAAGGACAGAAACACATATAGTGCAACGGGAGCAGCACCATTGGCGTTGAGGTTATCGCCCATGTCGTTGAGGAAGAGGTTGCCGAGGTCGGGGAAGAAGTCGTCGTCGGTGAAGTTGTCGCTGCTAGCAGTCGCGAGAGTGCGCTCCCCAAATTTCAACAGCTCCCGCCGAATGGAGCGCAGGAGGGAGTGTCTGTAGGGGACGTTGCGGCCGCCGAATGGAGCGCAAGAGTAGCCCACGAAGCAGTAGATGGTGCTCCTCCCTAGTCTCTATTATTATCTCTATCTCTACTACTCTTCTTTGTTTTTTATAATATACTGGTTGTAGTTGTCAAATCGAATAGTGTTGCGCCGTCCACTGCGCCGTCCACCAAAGAGTGAAATGCATTGATCGGGGAGTTGTTTATTTTGACAAAGGATGTGGGGGTCATCTCATGTGTAACGGGTATCGATAGGTTTCTTCGGATATTATTTCATCTCTAGAGCTCACAAACATCCGGGTGAAATAGATAAAAAGGTATCTTTTGCAAACAAAAGCGTTCAACTGTTCAACCTGCATCCAAAACTTGTGAAGAAATAACACTTCTTGTGCTTTCCAAGAAATGATCTTTAAGAATTAGTTTTTGAGTATCGATTGTTATACATGTTGGCTACAGATGTCATGGCACTTTCTTATAGTCAACAGTTGGCTATACTATTAAGTAATATTAACCATGCCCTTATACACCTAGACGGAGGGATTAAATCAGGATGACTTGCAAGCGGGCAGAGGAGATGTAAGAAATGGTTCATCGTAAGTCTTTCACCAGTACTGTAGTAAAAATCCATGCATGGAAGATTCTAGACTAAACCATAAACGGATACACTTTTATTCATGCACGATACTCCAATAGAGCAAGATCCTGCATGGAAGTCTCCACATGCTTAGACAGCGGATTACATTGAGCGAGGACTAATGATCAACATTTAACTTGATAATGCGTATGTCCAGGTGAACCTCCTTGGAGTCCCCGTCACCGCGGCGGGTAAAGTATGCCATGGGTTTTCCAAGTCCACATTGGCGGGATAGTCCCAACTCCCAGAGTCCAAGTCCGTTCGGTGAGGCCGGTGTCGCCGCCCACGCGACTCGGAGGGGTAGTAACACTGACCACGCACCCGTACATCGGTCTCGTGTCAGTGTCAGCATTAGCGGCGTCGCCCCTGACGCACATTACAGAGACGGGGCGGCGGCCTGCGCGGGCCTCGCCGGTGCCCACGATCAAGAGGAAGACGCTATCGTCCTCCTCTGAGACTAGCAGGCGGCGGTGATCCTCCAGCGACTCCGGCATGGTGAACGGGTAGCACGTCTCATACTTGATGTTCTCCACCAAGGGCCAGCTTTGACCGCTGCACGCATCCGTGAGGTGATGCACCATGTTCGCTAGCGAGCCACAAAACGGCATCGGGCACTCATAGTAGTGGACGAAGGGCCTATTATCAGGTTTTTGGATTGTTGGAAATATGAGCAAGTTACTGTGATATTTAATCTGAATAAATAGGAAATAGATCATGACAGCATTGACAGAGATTAAACTAATCATGCGAACTAGCATAGCAGATGAACATATCACATACTAGAAACATGAATTCTACCACGATCTCGAACAGGAAGGATAGAATCACATACGGTGCAGCGGGAGCAGCACTGCCGGCGTTGACGTTGTCGCCCATGTCGTCGAGGATGAGGTTGCCGAGGTCAGGGAAGAAGTCATCATTCGCGAAGTCGTCGCTGCCAGCAGTCGCGCCAGTGCGCTCCCCAAAAACCTGAACGCCCCTCTCCCGTACAGGATCACGAGAGGCGGGGTTCCGGAGGCCTGCTGTCCCTTCTCCCGGTGCACACCGAAAGGAGGGATGGAGAAGACTTGCTTGGCGGCGCAATGATCTGGAACGGTGGTGAGAAACTATATAGTGCGGGCCGGGTAGGTTGTGGGAGTGTAGCTCTGTCCTTGGCTCGGCTCAATCCCGCAACCCGCGGCGCGTCGTGATGAGGCGTGGCGTGGCGAGGCGAGCGAGGAGGAGGAGCGCGCGTGTAGGTCTCCTCTTCTCATGCTCATACAAGTGGTAGAAGAGCTCACCTTATAAAGGCCTACTAGCAAAATTCCAACATCGACCAGGCCGTCCATGAAACGGGAGTGGCTGTAGGGGGCGTTGCGCCAGTTGAATATATGAGCAAGTTACCACGAGATTTAAGCCGAGTAAGCACAAAATAAATCATGACGGCTATAACAGAGATGAAACTAATAATGTGGGCTAGCATAGTAGTAGGATACAGAGTAGAAACATGAATTCTACCACGATTTCGAACAGAAAGGACAGAAACACATACGGTGCAACGGGAGCAGCACCGTTGGCGTTGAGGTTGTCGCCCATGTCCAAACATCACGTAGACACGGTCTTTGAGCACGGTTCGTAGTCGTTCCACGCTCGGGCATTAAAGTTTGTAACTATTTTAGATTAGAATATACTACTCCTCCGGTGCTAGTAGTAGAGCAGAGTCCTACTCTACTACTCTACTCAAGCAAGTTAGGGCATAGCACTGTAGGGAGTACCAGTATTGTGATCACTCAAGCAAGTTGTCTGGCATCGACATGACCCTACGCTGCTGGTATGTGTCTCGTAAGTCAAGCGGTGTGCTGTAGTCATCATCACCTGTCCACTTCCCGCAGCACATATTCGATTCTCCATCTTTGTCCGCACATAATCTCGTCCAATCTTCCATCCCCGCTAAGGTGCCTCCCCCCCCCTCGTCCGGAACCCAAGCACTAAAAATGGCAGAACCGTGCAGCGTCCGCCGAAAGAGTGGCTGGAATTCGCTCCCCACAGAGGTAATCAAGCTCATTGTTTCGTGTGTCGACAATCTCAGTACCATGCCACTCTCCGCGTGCTCGTCGGGGATGTACCATTTACTCAAAGCCCTCAGGCCGGAGCTTTTTAAGACAGCTCCTTGCTTGCTGATGCCGCCTGATCTTCAGAAATGGTGTGTCACACAGCATAAGATCGTAGGGTGGCGAGCATCAACCCCCTTGACTGCGATCCAATCCTCGTCAGCCTCAAATACATTAACGGTATGTACTGGGTCGGCATCAACAGGTCTTGGATGGTGCTCGTCCACGGTCGCGGCAGCTGGATGCTCGTGGAGGTCTACACCCGGCGACTGATCCCTCTTCCTTCGATTAACACTACACTGCTTTGGCACCGCGGCCCAGAATACTCGGAATCTTACAGTAGCCAACATGATACCAAGTTTGATTTGCTCAAGGTTGTAATCTGCCAAGTGCCCACAAGATCTGCGAATTATAAAGACTTCAGGCTAATTGCGTTCTTCAACCGCGGTCTTGCCTATCTGACAGGTCACTGCAGTAAGTGGATAAATCTACATGTCTATCGCAGGATCATACATCCTCCATGGTTCTCTGATGCCATTGAACACAAGGGCTTCATTTACGCTGTCGACTCCTTCTATGGCTGGACGTATTGCTGGCCTACTCCAGTCATTGCTACAAATGGCTGTTACAGCAGTATGTTACTTTCCTATGATATCATGATGGCTTGCTTATATTACTATCAACATTTACTGAAAAAACATTCATGCTCATAACTTGCTGTTCTTAAGATTAACTAAACCAAGAGCCCTTTTTTATTTGACTCCAACTTGATATGATGTTGTAGGCCGCCTGGTGTCCCTACCCTTCCTAATCCTAGAACCTTCCAAAGAAAAGTGGCATGGCAGTTGCAGGTGGTTCCTGGCTCGATCGGACGAAGGCGAAAGATTGATGATCGTTCGCACGTACAGGACGGGTTGTTTCGTGGAATACAATCACAGTCACTGCAAGGTCTTTGAGCAGGATCCAAGCTTCTCTGGGCCTTCAGCAATTTTTGACTAGAGGCTGGTAAGTAGCCTTGGTACACGCTCTCTGTTTGTTGGACTGAATTATCCGATTAACCAGGAGATAACCGACGACAAGGATCATGATGGCAGCGCGGTTTCGTTCATCAGGCAATACTGTGTGTACACAGCGTACCATGCGTCTCTGCATGCACCATACCCTGATATGTGCCGCCACGCTCTGTAGCCCAAAGTAGGAGAGAGGGTCGCAAGTATCAGACTTCGACCTGCTGGCTGGAGTTTCCCCCGTCAGGCACCCATCTGGTTCAAGCCGTCAGCCAATCTCCACAGCTTAATAAATAGTAACGTCTAACTGAGCCAATTAGTTAGATGCGTACACTTGGTGCAGTAGGAACTTTATTTAGTTTGATGCATACACTTGTTCTTTTTTGGTAGCCCTTTTGTAATGATGGCTGATGTTTGGTTTGGAAGAAAGAGCTGCGTCTTCACTCTTCTGGCATGCTTACTGCTTCTGTTGCACCCCCAGCCCTGGTTGCTGTTGCTGTTGTTTTCAATGTACAATCAGTAGTATATTTCGTCTGTTGGTTGAATAAATGTGTTGTTAGAACGACAAACACAATGTTTTGGAAGTCGTTGCATGGTTTGATCCTTTAGTGCCCCGTACCGTACGTAGCGCATACTATTTATCGTACGGAACACATTTTTTTTGAAACTCGGAACACATTTTCCACTTGTTGATAACATGCAGCCCACTGATGAAGGCCCAATAGAGAATCCCATAATTAACTGGAACGGAGGCTCTCACATGAATCCGGCCCAGGTACATGCTCATGGTCCCGTAAACATAAATAAGTAAATAAATAAATAAAGCTAAATGCTCATGCACCAGTTCTTTGGGAAAATAGCTAGCCCAGTATTTCTTTTTGAAGAATACCCAAGCTAGGCCTAATTGTTTTCTCTGAATTACTGGGCTGCAAATCTTTCAAGACGAGGAGGGATGCATTCCGGCCTAGCTTAAGAGTATGGTCAATGTCTGTTAAAAGTAATATCAAAAGGGGTTGAAAATTCCAAAAGATTTATAGCAAATGGGATATAAGTTTCTTTTTTTGTTTTTGTTCTTCACTGATATCTTATACGTATTTCATTGGATTTAACATGACATAGTACTAATTTATTTTTAAATTTGTTTTACTTTGGCTATTAATTTTTGGATTAAGAATATTTCGTTCCCCAGCAAAAATTTGCGAATTTTCAAAATTTCCCACATATTTAGTTAATTTTTTGACCCTGGTACTGACCACAAAATGGCCAGCAATTCTAAAAATGGAAAATGGGCTGCAATAAATTCCATATGAATTAGAAATTGAGTAAAAAAATATAAAAATAATAGCAAATGGGCTGTACACACCACGGATTTCGAGGCTGACTTGTTTACGCAAGGCTTTGGCAGTGAACACACGATTCTAGCAGCAGTTAGTGTTAGATGTCCATCCAACGACCGACGTGCTTCTTTAATCTCTGATCTTCCTGCTCCATCCGCCTAAACTAGCGCCGGCGGGACTGCCTGCTCCCTCCTCTTCTGGCCTGCTGTGATGCCGCGCAGGCTTCCCCGGCCCACCCTACTCCCTCCGCTGGCCTGGCCGCATGCAATCAACTGCCTCCTTATTACGCGAAAAAAAATGATTCCTCCCACTGACAACTGGGGCGCAGCGGTTGGGAGGCTGACCTGTGGGCCTACTAAGTTGACGCGTGCGCAGGGCTTGTCAACTTAGTCAACAAACGATTCTAGCAGCAGTAACCGTTGGATTTGAATCGAACGGTCTTGCTGCTTCTTCAATCGCTACTCTTCTTGCATCAGCCACCCAAACCAGCGCCGGGGATACCGCCTGCTCCTGCCTCCAGTGGCCGGCTGTGCTGCCGATGAGGCCTCATCGCCCCCTACTACTCCCACCGCTAGCCAGGCCCTGCGGCGACGGCAGCCTCACACCGCAGCCGAACCAGTGAACCCTCGTACTCCTCTCCGCGTGGGCATCCACTGCCGCATCTTCCCCGGCTCCATGTCATCCCCTTGCTAGGCCTCGCCGTTGTCCACCGCCTTGGTGCTCTCGGCGCGTCGTGGTCATCATGATCAACGACATTCCATCTGGAGAGTACTGTACGTGGAGAGGCTGACAGCTGGGTCCACGGCCACAGCCCGGTTTTTTTGTAATTTGCCAAGTAAGTCGCTTTCTCAGGCCTGTTGGGCTGCAAATCTTTCAAGACGAGGAGGAGAGCTTTCATTCGGCTGGCCGAGAAAATGGCCCATCAGTAATGAGAAATGGGATGTACATTTTTAAAACACATCAAACCGGCAATTAGTTTCAAATATCTTTTTTTCATTTTGAGATTTGAAATTACATTAATTTTTATGCGTGTAGAATTTGTTGGATTTTATATTGATATACATTTATTTTTAAAATTAGTTTGAATGTGAGTCGAAATATCGGGATTAAAAACAGTTCGGACCGCTCCGAAATATGCAAAATTTCGTATAATTTTTTAACCATGGCCACAATATGGGCTGTAATGCTAACAAAAAGAATATGGGCTCCAAAAAACCTTAATAATTAGCAAATGGGCTGTAAATTATTAGAAATAATGGCAGATGGGTTGTATGCTGTTTCCCACAGATTTGAGGCTTTCCTAAAAAAAGGTTGACGCACAAGCAGTGACTGTTGGATGGTCATCCAACGGCCGTCGTGCTTCTTCAATCTCTCCTCTTCCTGCTCCAGCCGCTCAAACAGGCGCCGGTGGGACTGCCTGCTCCCTCCTCAACGCGGCCGACTCTACTGCCGCGCAGGCCTCACCGCCCCACTGTACTCCCATCGCTGGCCTAGCCATCCCTCTACTCACCCACACTTGTTGTTATTCTCCGGCGACGGCGAGGCCTCGTACAGTCGTACTCCCCTCTGCGTGGTAAACAACTGCCGAGTCTTCCCTACCTCCGTGTCGTTCCCTTCCTAGGCCTCGCCGTCGTCCACCGCCCTGGTGCTCTCGGCGCGGCCTGGTCAACGTGATCAACGACTGACATGCATCTGAAGTGGACTTTACGTGGAGAGGCCGACAGCTGGGTCCATGGCCGCACGCAAGGAAATGCCTCCTTATTACGCGCAAAATAATGATTCCTCCACCTGACATTAGGGACCCACCGAAAGGGCCTCTGTATTTCGCGAAAAAAATGTTACCGCCGCTGACAGCTCGGACCCACCAGCTATATCTTCGCACGCAAGGAAGGGCCTCCTTATTACGCACAAAAAAATGAATACCCCCCTGCTAGCTGGGACCCACCTTGGTGGGAGGCAGACTTGTGGGCCTACTAAGTTGACGGGGACGGAGGGCTTTGTCAACTTAGTCAATATGCATGATTCGAGCTCCAGTGACCGTACGATGTCCATCCAACGGCTGTAGTGCTTCTTCAACCTCTGGTCTTCTTGCTCCAGCCGCCCAAACCAGCGCCGGTTGTGCCTCATGCTCCTGCCTCCCGTGGCCGGCTGCGATGCGGTGGAGGCCTCACCACCCCCTACTACTCCCACCGCTGGCCAGGCCATCCCCCTACTCACCCACCCCCCCTGTTATTCTGCGGCGACGGCAGCCTCACACCGCAGTAGAACCAGTGAACCCTCGTACTCCTCTACGCGTGGGCATCCACTGCCGCGTCTTCCCCGGCTCCGCATCGTCCCCTTCCTAGGCCTCGCCGTCGTCCACCGCCCTGGTGCTCTCGGCGCGGCGTGGTCAACATGGTCAAGGAACGGCTTCCATCGGACATGGACTGTACGTGGAGAGGCTGACAGCTGGGTCCACGGCCGCAGCAAGGAAGTGCCTCCTTATTACGTGCAAAATAATTATTCCTCCACCTAACAGCAGGGACCCACTGGACGGGCCACCATATTTCGCGAAAAAAACGTTTACCCCTGACTGCTGGGACCCACCAGCTACATCTTCGCACGCAAGGAAGTGCCTGACAGTCGAGACCCACCTGGTCGAAGCGTACGTAGCGTTGTCATTCTGGTCGCGAACGTGTACGTACATACTGGTCGATGTAGAGGCGCGCACGTGTCGTAGTAGAGGCACGCACGTAGCATGTACACGTAAGTACAGCGGCCAGGGTGCAAGAAAGAAAATACGGCCACGTATGTGTACATACGGGCGGGGTCTCGAATGCCTACTCGCGCATACGTACGGCGAGGGCTCGTTGAGATGGCTGGGTCGGAACGGAGAAACAGCGTCGTCGTCGTGTTCATGGGGAGGCAACGGAATGCGTCGTGTTCATCGGGAGGCAACGCGGCTGGGTCGGAACGGAATGCGTGGTTGTGTTCATCGGGAGGGCTTGGACGGAAGAGGCGATGGAAACGAGGCCTGGCGTACCGCACAACGGAGGAAACGGACCTCCTACGATCGAAACGGGGGTCCTGCTGATCGGGAGGGGTGTGGCGTACCGCAAAACGGAGGAAACGGACTTGTGTTGGAGAGCTACGGTCGAAACGGGGGTCCTGTTCATCGGGAGGGGTGTGGTGTACCGCAAAATGGGACTCCACGGGATACTATTCATCTCCACTGTCGACCCCCTCCAGCCTCCACGAGCTACTGTTCATCCACCATCGACCTCCTCCAGCCTCCACCTGTGACTGTTCATCCACGGGCTCCTGTTCATCCAACCTCCACCGCGCGCTACTCCACCGGCAACTGTTCAACCACCCCTCTCCACGGGCTCCTGTTCAACCACCCCTCCACGATCTACTATTCATCCTGCCCTCCACCATCTACTGTTCATCCAGCCCTCCACGGGGTGGTCCTGTTCATCTAGCCCTCCACGGGGTCCTGTTCATCCACCCCCAACCGGCTCGATCGATCGGGGTCCTGTTCATCCAGAGGCAACACCACGGGGTCCTGTTCGTCCACCCCCACCGGGAACTGTTCATCCAACCCCCCCCCCCCCCCCCCCCCCCCGCGCAACGCTCACTGTTCATCCAGTCATCCAGAGGAAGCATCGATCGGCTTCAGTTAGCAGCAGTAGCCAAGGAATCGCTCGATCGGGTTCAATTAACAGCCATCGGTCGATCGCTCGGGTTCAGTAACGCGTAGCCTGCAGTGCAATCGCTCGGGTTCAGTTAGAGCCCAATGCCTCGCTTGGGTTCAGTTAGAACCAATGCCTCGCACCACGCGCGTACGTGTACGAGAGAAACGCGCATCGCTCGGTCCCCGACCTCCCACCGTAACCGGGAACTCCCCGAAATTTTCCTCCCCCTCGCTTCTAACACGGTTTTTTCTGTCATGGATGGCCCAAAGAATGTCATGCAGCTGCGTCTCCGGCCCACCCAGGACAAAAAGCCCATTTTCGGTCATGATTTTTTGTCATAGAAGTAGGAGCCCACCACATCTATGATGATACCGGGTTTTATCACAATTATCGTCATAGAAGTGTCATATGTATGACAGGAAAAAAAATTGTTCGGCCCAAAATGTCACGGATGTGTCTTTTTTTTGTAGTGCTAGGAGTAGTAGCTAGGGATCGAGTGTGCGAGATGAACCGGAGAAAGTAAATGCAGAGAAATGAAATGCAAAAAAGACGGAGGGATGTGATGGTTGCTTGTCCGTTTATTTTACAAGGGCACTTATTACTGAGAGTGGTTGGGTTTTGTGATATGACGGCTTTACTGCCGTGCCACAAGCGGGGTCAGACTCCCGTGCAGGGCCGCCCTCTACACTAGTACTACATCGGTCGTGGTTTATCCCCCATTGAATTTGACTGAAGATTTAACTGAAAAAATGTTAGTGCATGTTAACAAAAACAATATTGTTGGATTCGTATTTGAACATAGTTTTCAATGATATAATTTTAGGTGACATGCATCGGCATTTATCATACTATATATAATGTTAGTTCAATTTTTGGTCGTACTAATCTATAGTAAGGTGCACGTGCATTGCACGGAAGAGTGAAATGCGTTGATCGAGGAGTTGTTTATTTTGACAAATGATGTGGGGGTCATCTCATGTGTAATGGGTATCGACAGGTTTCTTCGGATATTATTTCATCTCTAGAGCTCACAAACATGCTGGTGAAATAGATAAAAAAGTATCTTTTGCAAACAAAAGTGTTCAACTGTTCAACCTGCATCCAAAACTTGTGAAGAAATAATACTTATTGTGCTTTGCAAGAAATCATCTTCAAGAATTAGTTTTTTAGTATCCATTGTTATACATGTTGGCTACAGATGACATGGCACTTTCTTATAGTCAACAGTTGGCTATACTATTTAAGTATTAACCATGCCCTTATACACCTAGACGGAGGGATTAAATCAGGATGACTTGGAAGGGGGCAGAGGATATGTAAGAAATGGTTCATCATAAGTCTTTCACCAGTACTATAGTAAAAATTCATACATGGAAGATTCTAGACTAAACCATAAATGGATACACTTTTATTCATGCGCGATACTCCAATAGAGCAAGATCATGCATGGAAGTATCCACATGCTTAGACAGCGGATTATATTGAGCGAAGACTAATGATCAACATTTAACTTGGTAATGCAGATGTCCAGGTGAACCTCCTTGGAGTCCCCGTGCACATTGTTGGGGGTCAAATTATACCATGCGTCTTTCATGTCCACATCGGCGGGAAGGTCCCAACTCGGCAGAGTCCAAGTCAGCTTGACATAGCCAGTGTCGCCGCCCACATACATCCAAGGGGTAATAATAGTGAGCACGCACCCGTACATAAGCCTCGTGTCAGTGTCAGCGTCAGCAGCGTCACCCCTGACGCACAGTACAGAGACGGGGCGGCGGCCTGCACGGGCCTCGCCGGTGCCCATGATCAAGAGGAAGACGCTGCCATCCTCCTCCGAGACTAGCAGGCGGCGGTGATCCTGCAGCGAATCCAGCACGGTGAACGGGTAGCACGTGTCGTACTTGATGTTCTCCACCAAGGGCCAGTAGTGATCGTCGCACTCCTGCGTGAGGTGATGCACGATGTCCGCCGGCGAGCCCCAAAACGGCATCGGGCACTCATAGCAGTAGACGAAGGGCTCCTTGGAAGCATCGACCAGGCCGTCCATGAAACGTGAGTGGCTGTAGGGGATATTCCGCCAGTTGAATATATGAGAAAGTTACTACGAGATTTAGTCCAAATAAGCACAAAATAAATCATGACTGCTATAACAGAGATTAAACTAATCATGTGGACTAGCATAGTAGATGAACAGATCGAATCTAGGACACAGACTAGAAACATAAATTCTACCATGATTTCGAACAGGAAGGACAGAAACACATACGGTGCAATGGGAGTAGCACCGTTGGCGTTGAGGTTGTCGCCCATGTCATTGAGGAAGAGGTTGCCAAGGTCGGGGAATAAGTCATCGTCGGTGAAGCCATCGCTGCCAGCAGTCATGAGAGTGTGCTCCCCAAATTTCAACAGCGCCCGCCGAATGGAGCGCGGGAGGGAGTGGCTGTAGGGGACGTTGCGGCCGCCGGATGGAGCGCAGGAGTAGCCCACGAAGCAGTAGATGGTGCTCCTCCCTAGTCTCTATTCTAATCTCTATCTCTACTACTCTTCTTTGTTTTTTATAATATACTTGTTGTATCTATCAAATCGAATAGTATTGCACTGTCCGCTGCACGCTCGGCTGAACACGCCTCCTCGCCTCCATCAAGCCCCTCCGTTAAACCCGCATGCAAACCGAGAAATCTACTCCGGCCCGCAGGAGGAAATTGGCCGGTTGCCGTTGGAGAATAATAGAGTCACGTCTGGTCCATTTGAGTTAATTGCGTGTATGATTCTCCCTCTATAAAAAGTTAATTGCATCCTTAATCTTGTATTCTAAGTACTCTGTGGGTTCCACTCTTAGTACAGTGTACATGACTTGGAGGCTGGCTACAGATTTGTACACAAAGTTAAAAAGAAGCAAATCCATCCTTAATCTTGTATTCTAAGTACTCTGTGGGTTCCACTACCAGTACAGTAGCGAAAGAAGTATATATTAAAAAAAGCTAAAGTTTAGGATAGAATTCGAACTCAGGTCATCGCGCTGCGAGCATCCGGCCCGGACCAGTACACTAGGTGTTGGTTGCGGAGAATGCAAGAGATAACCCTTTATAACAATGAGCCCGTCCGTTGCAACGGATCCAAAGCAGAATAATACATATTCACAAATTTGAAATAAAACAGTTTACTTTTGATATACATATCACTAAAAATATCTTATGTTGCACTCCAAATATATTCTTTGGGCTGTTTTGATGAAGTAAGGGAGGAATGTGGTTGGTTTGAAGATACTAAGGGGTTTTGTGTAAACTGGAGCAGAGAAGTGGGAATTGTTGCAAAAGGCCATAACTTACATCACAGTCGTTAGATGCAGATCTAATGGTCAGAAATGGCGGATGGCAGACACACCATCATCACCAACTGAGTCTTTTATAGGAGTAGGAGTAGAGAAAAAACCGAGTTGGTGATGATGGTGTGCCTGCCATCTTATAATATAGACTGTCCGATCTATATCTGATGGATAGAAAGCAAACTATGAGAATTTTACAAAAGATACCTGCACCTCTCTCCATATTTATAGATAAGCCCTTGCCTCGTTCATCCTTATCTCCCACAACCTCATTGTTGAGCAATTAAAAAAGGAAGTCTTTGGAAAAATCTGGCATGGTGGCCCGCTGCCGGCGCCGTCCATCCCCATGCCTCCGCTCAGTCCGACCACCAGTCACCACCACGCCCCACTCCTCCTCACCTCTATCATCTTTCTTGAGATATCATTTTTTCGATGAAGTGGTCGACATACCATTTTCCGATAAAATTCTCAAGATATCATTAGTTTTTACACATGGGATTACTCCTGCATGGGTCAATCATAACAGGTGTTTTGTAAAAAAAATGAATCTTGATGTTCCGTGCAATGCACGAGCATCTTGCTAATTTTTTTGCATATAATTCCGAACACCACGTAGACATGGTCTTTGACCATTTTACAACTATGTTAGTATCATTGTTAGTGGTCAGCCGGTGCAAGTTATAGCCCCGGGTGTTTTAACCTTTTTTTTAGTAATGACATCTGGCCATTGTTCGCCACGAGCTCAATCCTGGCGAATTCCACGTAACCGTCATATTTCCATCCGACGGTGGCCTGTTTTTAAGCCATAGTATTTTACAAAACCGCCACCCTTACACATGTATTGTAACTGTGTCGCGAGCGTTTGCAACTGCCATGTCTCCCAGCGAATGTTTGCTGGGGATTGGAGTTAACACCGATGGCGGTTCGTAGTCGTTCCATGCTCGGGCATTGAACTTTGTAACTATTTTTAGATTAGAATATACTACTCCTCCAGTCCTACTACACTACTACTCTACTCAAGCAAGTTAGGGCATAGTAGTAGGTATTGTAGGGAGTACCAGTACTGTGATCACTCAAGCAAGTTGTCTAGCATCGATATGACCCTATGCTACTGGTATGTGTCTCGTAAGTCAAGCGGCGTGCTATAGTCATCGTCACATGTCCACTTCCCGCAGCACATATTCGCTTCTCCATCTTTGTCCGCACATAATCTCGTCCAATCTTCCATCCCCGCTAAGGCGCCTCCCCCCTCGTCCGAAACCCAAGCACTAACAATGGCAGAACCGAGCAGCGTCCGCGAAAGAGTGGCTGGAATTCGCTCCCCACAGAGGTAATCAAGCTCATTGTTTCGCGTGTGGACAATCTCAGTACCATGCCGCTCGTCGTGTGCTCGTCGGGGCTGTACCGTTTACTCAAAGCCCTCAGGATGGAGCTTTTTAAGCCAGATCCTTTCTTGCTGATGCCGCCTGATCTTCAGAAACGGCGTGTCACGCAGCATAACGATCGTAGGGTGGCGAGCATCAACCCCCTTAACTATGATCCGATCCCCGTCACCCTCAACTACATTAACGGTATGTACTGGGTCGGCATGAACACGTCTTGGATGGTGCTCGTCGACGATCGCGGCAGCTGGATGCTCGTGGAGGTCTACACCCGGCGATTGATCCCCCTTCCTTCAATTAACATTGCACTGCTTTGGCACCGCGGCCCAAAATACTCGAAATCTTACAGTAGCCAACATGATACCAAGTTTGATTTGCTCAAGGTTGTAATCTGCCATGTGCCCACAAGATCTGTGAATTATAAAGACTTCAGGCTAATTGCGTTCTTCAACCGCGGTCTCACCTATCTGACAGGTCAATATGGTAAGTGGATAAATATGCACGTCCATCGCAGGATCATACATCCTCCACGGTTCTCTGATGCCATTGAACACAAGGGCTTCATTTACGCTGTCGAGTCCTTCTATGGCTGGATGTATTGCTGGCCTACTCCAGTCATCGCTACAAACGGCTGTTACAGCAGTATGTTACTTTCCTATGATGTCATGATGGCTTTCTTATATTACTGTCAACATTTACTGAAAAAACATTCATGCTCATAACATGTTGTTCTTAAGATTGACTACATTAAGAGCCCTTTTTTTATTTGACTCCAACTTGATATGATGTTGTAGGCCGCCTGGTGTCCCTACCCTTCCTAATCCCAGAACCTTCCAAAGAAAAGCGGCATGGCAGTTGTAGGTGGTTCCTGGCTCGATCAGACGACGGTGAACGATTGATGATCATTCGCACGTACCGCACATGTTGTTTCGTGGAATACAATCACAGTCACTGCAAGGTCTTTGAGCAGGATCCCAGCTTCTCTGGGCCTTTAGGAATTTTTGACTAGAGGCTGGTAAGTAGCCTTGGTACACACTCTCTGTTTCTCGAACTGAATTATCCGATTAACCAGGAGATAACCGACGGCAAGGATCATGATGGCAACACGGTTTCGTTCATCAGGCAAAACTGTGTGTGCATAGCGTACCATGCGTCTCTGCATGCACCATACCCTGATATGTGCTGCCACGCGCTGCAGCCCAAAGTAGGAGAGAGGGTCGCAAGTATCAGACTTTGACCTACTGGCTGGAGTTTCCCCCGTCAGGCACCCATCTGGTTCAAGCCGTCAGCCAATCTCCACAGCTTAATAAATAGTAACATCTAACTGAGCCAGTTAGTTAGATGTGTACACTTGGTGTAGTAGGATCTTTATTTAGTTTAATGCATACACTTGTGCTTTTTTGGTAGCCCTTTTGTAATGATGGCTGATGTTTGGTTAGGAAGAGAGAGCTGCGTCTTTACTCTTCTGGCCTGCTTACTACTTCTGTTGCACCCCCAGCCCCTGCTGCTGTTTTCAATGTACAATCAGTAGTATATTTCGTGTGTTGGTTGAATAAATGTGTTGTTAGAATGACAAACATAATGTTTTGGAAGTCGTTGCATGGTCCGATCCTTTAATGCCCCGTACCGTACATAGCGCATACTATTTTTGGTATGGAACACATTTTCCACTTGTTGATAACATGCAGCCCACTGATGAAGGCCCAATAGAGGAGTCCACAATTATCTGGAAGGGAGGCTCTCACATGAATCCAGCCCAGGTACATGCTCAAGTAAATAAATAAATAAAGCTAAATGCTCATGCACCAGGTCTTTAAATTCACGATTTAACAGGAGGGTATTATTTCCTATGATGTCATTACATTTAGTCGATATTATTCTTAGGCAAAGATAGCGACCAGTCTTCTTTCTACCACCATTTTCTTCCTGCAACCAGCGGACCCATGCAAATCGTAGTCAACATCGTAAATAGTTTCGGTCCATCTTTATTTTTCAGTAAGATTGTCCAACCCAGCCCAGCACATTGGCGACAGCACTTTATCCTCCGCCTTGGTGCACTCGTCGCGGCGCCGCCGTCCGGCCATGTCAACATAGTGAATCGGGAGAGGACTATAGTTGTGAGTATGACAGTGCAGACCCACCAGGTCCACTCCCGAACACAAGCAAGCGCCTCTTTTACTACTCAGATGCACCCCTCGTTTTTTTACTCTAATCCACCCTGCTAATATCTGTGACCCACATCATTTTCAACGTATAGTCAATTAACGACAGAATTGCACAACTTTTTTTTGAGTAGTAATTCGGACGAGCAGGCTATAAACTGGCTTGTGCGGTCTTTGCGGCCCGTCTAACAACATGACTAGCCCAGCAGTTTTTTCTTTGGGAAAATAGGTAGCCCAGTATTTCTTTTTGAAAAATACCCAAGCTAGGCCTATTTGTTTTCTTCGAGTTACTGGGCTGCAAATCTTTCAAGACGAGGAGGGATGCATTCTGGCCTGGCCAAAGAGTATGTTCAGTGTCTGTTAAAAGTAATATCAAAGGGGTTGAAAAATCCAAAAAAATAGCAAATGGGAAATTAGTTTTTTTTTTGTTTTTGTTCTTCACTGAGATTTTATATTTATTTGGATTTAACATGACATAGTACTACTTTATTTTTAAATTTGTTTTAGTATGGCGACTAACTTTTGGATTAAGAATATTTTGTTCCCCAGCAAAAGTTTGCGAATTTTCAAAATTCCGCACATATTTAGTTCAATTTTTAAACCCTCGTACTGACCAGAAAATGGGCAGCAATTCTAAAAATGGAAAATGGGCTGCAATAAATTCCATATGAATTAGAAAATGAGTAAAAATTATAAAAATAATAGCAAATGGGTTGTACACGCCACAGATTTCGAGGCTGACTTGTTTACGCAAGGATTTGTCAGTCAACACATGATTCTAGCAGCAGTGACTATTGGATGTACATCCAACGGCCGACGTGCTTCTTCAATCTCTGATCTTCCTGCTCCAGCCGCCTAAACTAGCGCCGGTGGGACAGCCTGCTCCCACCTCTTGTGGCCCGCTATGATGCCGCGCAGGCTTCACCGGCCCACCCTACTCCCTCCGCCGGTCTGGCCGCACGCAATCAAGTGCCTCCTTATTACGCAAAAAAATGATTCCTCCCACTGACATCTGGGGCGCACCGGTTGGGAGGCTGACCTGTGGTCCTACTAAGTTGACGCGTACGCAGGGCTTGTCAACTTAGTCAACAAACGATTCTAGCAGCAGTGACCATTGGATTTAAATCGAATGGTCCTCCTGCTTCTTCAATCGCTGCTCTTCTTGCACCAGCCGCCCAAACCAGCACCGGCGAGACCGCCTGCTCCTACCTCCCGTGGCCGGTTGTGCTTCCGCGGAAGCCTCACCGCCCCCTACTACTCCCACCGCTAGCCAGGCCCTGCGGCGACGGCAGCCTCACATTACAGCCGAACTAGTGAACCCTCGTACTCCTCTCTATGTGGGCATCCACTGCCGCGTCTTCCCAGGCTCCGCGTCATCCCCTTCCTAGGCCTCGTCGTCGTCCACCGCCATGATGCTCTCGGCGCGGCGTGGTTAACATGGTCAAGGAACGACTTCCATCGAAAGAGTAC
Source organism: Triticum urartu (assembly GCF_003073215.2). Classification (NCBI taxonomy): domain Eukaryota; kingdom Viridiplantae; phylum Streptophyta; class Magnoliopsida; order Poales; family Poaceae; genus Triticum; species Triticum urartu. The sequence goes on along the minus strand of NW_024113424.1, from coordinate 37,707 downwards.
TGTACGTGGAGAGGCTGACAGCTGGGTCCACGGCCGCAGCAAGGAAGTGCCTCCTTATTACGCGAAAAATAATGATTCCTCCACCTGACATTAGGGACCCACCGGACGGGCCACCATATTTCGCAAAAAAAACATTTCCCCCTGACTGCTAGGACCCACCAGGTACATCTTCGCACGCAAGGAAGTGCGTCCATATTACGGGCAAAAAAAATGATTCACCCCCTGACTGCTGGGACCCACCAGCTACATCTTTGCACGCAAGGAAGTGTCTGACAGTCGGGACCCACCCGGTCGAAGCATACGTAGCGTTGTCATTCGGGTCACGAACGTGTATGTACATACTGGTCGATCGGTCTGTCTGCAGGCTGCAGCGATGAACCGTGGCCGTGCAAGGAAGGGCACGTGTGGTAGTAGAGGCGCGCATGTGTGGTAGTATGTACACATACGTACAACGGCCAGGGTGCAGGAAAGTAAATATGGCCACGTACGTAGATACGGGCGGGGTCTCGAAAGCCTACTCGCGCATACGTACGGCCAGGGCTCATGTACATGGCTGTGGCTAGGTCGGAACGGAGAAACTGCGTCATCATCGTGTTCATGGGGAGGCAACAGAATGCACCATGTTCATCGGGAGACAATGGAACACGTGTTGTTCATCGGGAGCCAACCGGCTTGGACGGAATAGGCGATGCAAACGAGGCATGGCGTACCGCAGAATGGAGGAAACGGCCTTGTGTTCGACTGGCCATGGTGGAAACGAGATCCTGTTCATCAGGAGGGGTCTGGCGTACCGCAAAATGGGGGAAACGGGCCTCCTACGACCGAAACGGGGTCCTGTTGATCAGGAGGGGTGTGGCGTACAACAAAATGGAGGAAACGGACTTGTGTTGGAGCGCTAAGATCGAAACGAGGGTCCTGTTCATCGGGAGGGGTGTGGCGTACCGCAAAACGGGACTCCACGAGATACTATTCATCTCCACCGTGGACCTCCTCCAGCCTCCACGGGCTACTGTTCATCCACCGTTGACCTCCTCCAGCCTCCACCTATGACTGTTCATCCACGGGCTCCTGTTCATCCAGCCTCCACCGCGCGCTCCTCCGCCGGCTACTATTCAACCAGCCCTCTCCACGGGGGTCCTGTTAAACCACCCCTCCACGGGCTACTGTTCATCCAGCCCTCCACCGGCTACTGGTCAAGCAGTCCTCCATGGGGTCCTGTTCATCCGGCCCTCCACGGGGTCCTGTTCATCCACCGGCTCGATCGATCGGGGTACTATTCATCCAGCGGCAACGGCCTCTACTACCACGGGTTCATGTTCATCCAACCCCCACTGAGAACTGTTCATCCAAACCCCCCAACAACGCTCACTATTCATCCAGAGGCAGCATCGATCGGCTTGAGTTAGCAGCAGTAGTGAAGGAATCGCTCGATCGGGTTTAGTTAACAGCAAGGGATCGATCGATGGCTCGGGTTTAGTAACGCGTAGCCTGCAGTGCAATCGCTCGGATTTAGTTAGAGCCCAACACCTCGCTCGGGTTCGGTTAGAGCCCAACGCCTCGCACACACGCGCGTACGTATGAGAGAAACGCGCATCGCTTGGCACCCGACCACCCATCGTAACCAGGAACTCCCCCGATATTTTCCTTGCCCTTGCTTCTACCACGGTTTTCTCCGTCATGGATGGCCCAAAGAATGTCATGCAGGTGCGTCTCTGGCCCGCCCAGGACGAAAAGCCCCATTTTCTGTCATGATTTTTTGTCATAGAAGTAGGAGCCCACCACATCTATGATGATACCGGGTTTTGTCACAATTATCGTCATAGAAGTGTCATAAGTATGACAGAAAAAATTTCGTTTGGCCCAAAATGTCACGGATGTGTCTTTTTTTGTAGTGTTGCTTTGATGTGATGTTCTTGTATGCATCATCTCTTGCCATGAGTAGCATCATGTAGCCTTGTCATGCATCATACTTGGTTGAGCATCTTGTCATGTTTATGTGCTTGTGTGTTTACCATGTTGTTTGCTTCTATCCGGTTGTGCTTCTTCTCGTTAGTTCCTGTTTCGTTGCAATCGTGAGGATTCGTCCAGCTACGCTTGGTTCGTCTTCGTGGCTTCGTCTTCTTCATGGACTCGTTCTTCTTCCTAGCGGGATTTCAGACTAGATGACCGTCACCTTGGATCTCACTACTATCTTTGCTATGCTAGTTGTCTCGATGCTATCGTTATGTCACGCTGCCTACCACTTGTTTATCAAGCCTCCCAAATTGCCATGATAGCCTCTAACCTTTTTACCTTTCCTAGCAAACTGTTGTTTGGCTATGTTACCGCTTTGCTCAACCCCTCTTATAGCGTTGCTAGTTGCAGGTGCAGTTGCAGGTTGTTCCATGTTGGGACATGGATATCATGGGATATCACAATATCTATTATTTAATTAATGCACATATATACTTGGTAAAGGGTGGAAGGCTCGGCCTTATGCTTGGTGTTTTGTTCCACTCTTGCCGCCCTAGTTTCCGTCATACCGATGTTATGTTCCTTGATTTTGCGTCCCTAACACGGTGAGGGTTTATGGGCCCCTCTTGACAGTTCGCTTTGAATAAAACTCTTCCAGCAAGGCCCAACATTGGTTTTCCATTTGCTCAACATAATAACTAAACTTGATATTAAATTTGACGCATAGGGAGTTAGCACTACCCGAGGAGTAATTCCACATAAATAGGGGGGCCAGTGCTTATGGTGTTGGTCCCAAACTAGAGCACTGTGCGGGGCCGCCCCGGGGCAACCTGGGTTATTTTCTTGGCACCTGTAGGCGTAGCTCATCCGGATGTGGCCTGAGACGAGATATGCGTGGCTACTATTAGGGTGTCGGCACACCAGGAGGTCTTGCTAGATTAGTTTTACCATTGTCGAAATGTCTTGTGCGCCGGGATTCCGAGTCTGAACGGAGGGTCCCATGATGGAGGATTGTCTCCGCTGATCATGAGCTTCTCATGGGCTAAGTTGGGACACCCCTGCAGGGTTTAAACTTTCGAGAGTCATGCCCACGGTTATGTGGTAGATGGGAATTTGTTAATATCGGTTGTAGTAGACTTGAAGTAAACCTGATTGAAATACACCAACCACATGCGTAACCGTGACTGTCTCTTTTCGGGGAAGTTCGAGAGGAGAACATGGTTGGGTTATGTTTGAACGTAAGAAGTTCAGGATCACTTATTGATCATTACTAGTTTGCGACCGTTTGCGTAGTTTCTCATCTTACTCTTGTACTCGTAAGTTAGCCACCATACATTGCTTAGTCGCTTGTTGCAACCTCACCACTTATCCTTTCCATACCCATTATGCTTTGCTAGTCTTGATACCCATGGTAATGGGATTGTTGAGTCCTCGTGGCTCACAGATTACTACAACAACAGTTGCAGGTACAGGTTATGCGATGCTCATGACGTGAGAGCAATGTTTACTTGTTTGGAGTTCTTCTTCTTCGTCGACCTTGGGTTACGTTCCTGGTCAGCAGCCTGGGCTAGCAGGGTGGATGTCGCTTGAGTTTCTGTTTATGGTTCATCCATAGTCGGATGTTGGTCTCATGTATGATGTTTGATGTATTCATATGGCATTTGTATGCCTTTGTATGTATCCCCAACTATTATGTAATGGTACGATGTAATGGTATCCACCTTGCAAAAGCGTGTCATTATGCAGTTCTATCCTTGGTGGGACCTTCGAGTTCCTTTAGGATAGAGTCGCATATTGGGCGTGACATAAGTGTTATTGTGAATATGGTTAGTTCATAATCTTTGCTGAGAACCTGAACATTGGCTAGACATATTTGCAACAACAAGATCAAACAGAGTTTGTAAAAAAGTTTCTTTGTCACTTTCTGCTTGTCAACTGAATTGCTTGAGGACAAGCAATGGGTTAAGCTTGGGGAAGTTGATACGTCTCCATCGTATCTACTTTTCCAAACTCTTTTGCCCTTGTTTTGGACTCTAATTTGCATGATTTGAATGGAACTAACCCATACTGACGCTGTTTTCAGTAGAATTGCCATGGTGTTATTTTTGTGCAGAAATAAAAGTTCTCGGATTGACCTGAAAATTTACGGAGAATATTTCTGGAATATATAAAAAATACTGGCAGAAAAAGATACCAGAGGGGGGCCACCCAGGAGCAACAAGCCCTGGGGGAGTGCCTACCCCCCCCCTCCCCAAGGCGCGCCCCCAGGGTTGTGGGCCCCCTGGACCGTCTACAACCCTAATTCCAACTCCATATATACCTATTCACGGACAAAAAAATCAGAGAGAAGGATTCATCGTGTTTTACGACACGGAGCCGCCGCCAGCTCCTGTTCTTCATCGGGAGGGCTGATCTGGAGTCCGTTCGGGGCTCCGGAGGGTGGAATCCGTCACCGTTGTCATCATCAACCTTCCTCCATCACCAATTTCATGATGCTCACCGCCGGAAGTGAGTAATTCCATCATAGACTTGCTACGCGGTGATGGGTTCGATGAGATTTATTATGTAATCGAGTTAGTTTTGTTAAGGTTTGATCCCTAGTATCCACTATGTTTTGAGATTGATTTTGCTATGACTTTGCTATGCTTAATTCTTGTCACTAGGGCCCGAATGCCATGATTTCAGATCTGAACCTATTATGTTTTCATGAATATATGTGTGTTCTTGATCCTATCTTGCAAGTTGTAGACATCTATTACGAGTTATGATCTGCATACGCTAAGGTGACAATAATTGGGATTCTTTCCGGTGATTACTGTAGTTTGAGGAGTTCATGTATTCACTAAGTGCTAATGCTTTGTTCTGGTTCTCTATTAGAAGGAGGCCTTAATATCCCTTAGTTTCCTTATGGATCCCACTACCACGGGAGGGTAGGACAAAATATGTCACGCAAGTTCTTTTCCATAAGCACGTATGACTATATACGGAATATATGCCTACATTACATTGCTAAATTGGAGCTAGTTCTATGCCACCCTAGGTTATGACTGCTACATGATGAATATTATCCAACACAATTATCAATCGTCGATCCAATGCCTACGAGCTTTTCACATATTGATCTTTGCTAAGTTACTTTTGTTACTTTTGCCACTGTTACCGTTACTTCCATACTAGTTTGCTACTAAAAACTTTGCTGAAGATATTAAGTCTTTCGGGTGTGGTTGAATTGACAACTCAACTGCTAACACTCGTGAATATTCTTTGCTCCCCTTGTGTCGAATCAATAAATTTGGGTTGAATACTCTACCCTCGAAAATGGTTATGATCCCCTATACTTGTGGGTTATCAGTCGGCGCCGCCAACAGATCGCGGCCGCTCCTCCCCTCCCCTACTCCCCTCCGTCGCCTCCCGCGCAGGCGACCGAGGGGCCCTAGCCCTAGCCGCCGGTCGTCCCCGCCCTCCCCTCCCCCTCCTCCACCCTCGGTTTCCAATGCCGGCAAAGCCTGTGCGTCCGACGGTGGTGGCGGAGGTACTGCCTCCCCTCTCGGGTCTATGGGTGGCGCAGGACACCTCATCTCGAGGGTGTGATCCTGATCTGGATCGTGGCGGCGATGATCTGGACGATGGTGCCCGGATGGACAACGACGGCATGGCGGCCGGCCGGCGTCTCGGCGGTGGCCTTGGCAACAGGGCTGGCGCAGTCGTTCCCGATCTGGGGTGGACGGCTTGGGTTAGGGGCGGCGGCCCCTGGGATGCCCTCCCTGTCCAGCGGCACAACGGAGCTGGAGGGCTGCCAGGGATCGGACCGGATGGTCGGAGATTCACCGGCGGGTTGGTGCTACGGCTTGCTGCACCGGTGGCCAATGGCGCTGAGCTGCTTCTTCCTCCAACCCATATTGCGTGCACTGCGTCTTACCGAACATGGTCGCGCTGCTAGCCGGTTATCGGGTTGGCACGAAGCGGGAGGTGGGGATACGGATTGGGATAGTTCACATGTCCGTTCATGCCGGCCGCGATAGCGACGACACCTGATGGTGCCGCTTTTCTTCTTAGAGATGTCGTTCGGATTTGCCCTACCTTTTCCCACCTCAAGGTCTCTCGGGTGAAAACCCTAAGGCAGTGACGGCGCTCTTGGTGACGTGTCCTTCTTAAAGGCATCGTCTTGAGAGCTATGTGCTTGGGTGAGTCGGTAGTTGCAGATGGCGTGCCCCTCTTCCTCCAGGTGGTAGCTATTAGGAGGGAAACCCTAGGTCTGAGTCTCGCGGATCAAATGATGACGGAGACTTTGGTGTCGTTCTCTCTCCTGGGGGCATCATCTTGGAGCAGTGATTCACTAGAGAGGCCAACAGGTGGAGCAGTGTTACATCGACCGCATTGAAGACGGTGGGTCTCAGTGGCGTGGAGTAGTGGAGTCTCCGAGTTGGACGCGGCTTGATCGACACGTGTAGGTTGGTGGAGCTATCTGATGTCGTGCTGATGTCGATGGCAGATAGGACTATCAAGATCTATGCAGTGATTCCTCCTGTAGACGGGGTGGCGAAATATGGCGGTGGCGGATCCTTCAGCATGCGCAGGCGGTGGCCAGTTTATCATTCAACTTCTTAGAGTACCTTTGACCTTCAACAGCTTGCATGCCTACAACTAATTTGTAGGAAACACTGGACAAACGCTATTTAATTAAAACAGGAGGAATCATATAGTACCTCCATAGGCCAATATACAAGCCGAGAATCAATTCCAGATTGTAGTTGTATATGTCCTCGAAGTACTGAACGACTGTCATTCTTGTTCCTCTCTCATCAACAGGAAATCTAACAACAACAAAATAACATGAGTAAAATAACATTAGAGAGAGAAAGTAACCACCATGCATTAATGCTAAAAGGACACTATAGGGTAAACATGCATATGGGAAATTCCGCAGGTATCATTTTACACACTAAAGAAATATCTAAGATGTTGTAAGATCAATTAATACAGATAGACCATTGCTATGTTACAAAAATCAAATGCATGGGCCTCACGTAGAATGTTGTATCCAAAGCTATTCACCTACCTAATTCCTCACACACCAACATCAACAAACAAGCAACGAAGGCCCCAAGTCTACAAGCGACATCTTTCCATCAAGACAATGGGCTGATTTGTTGTTCGAGAACATAGAGAGTAATGACAAAATCGAAAATATAATATCATGCGAAAAACATTATTACTTCGGCTGGCTCTTTAGATGAGTAATCCCTGTTATCTTCTATTTTCTGATTTGGTCTTTCTGGTGGTTTGTTTCAACATGAACACCACGCGGGCTTTGTTTATCTGCATACGTTGTAGTCTACATAACATGGCTCCTTTTAAGTTGTTGAGTTTAAAGAAATAGTACCTTCGCATGGTCCATGTCCGTTAGCGGCCATGAGGCTTCACGTAAGTCGAGTTGCTCTTGCACAAATGGGATCATAGTCACATGCTTGAAACATGATGTAGCAAATATATCTAAATAACAAAGTGTGGATTAGACAAATAAGGCAAGAGTCCTCACGGTAGATAAAACCATGGTTTGTAAGGCGGTATGGCGACCTAAGGCGAGCACCACCCGCTCTAGTACCTAGTCGACGCCTAAACGCCTAAGGCAGGAATATTTGTAAGGCGTTGCGCCTTATTGCCTAAGTGTCTAAGGCGGAACGAGCAATGTATAAAACCCTACAACTCTCCAAGTACTAACAGATGTGGCATTATAGTAGATAAAACCCTAGAAATCGCCATGTCTCAATGGCTAGCACACAGAAAAAATCACCATGGCTCGACACGTTGAGGCACACCCAGGAGTTGGTTTTGGGAGGGGCGAAGGGATCCGTACCTCCTGCCTGCTCAATCGCCATGGCCAAAGCAGGGCTAGGGTTGGGGTTGCTTCATGATCAGAGAGAGAGATGCTCTCCTGCAGCAGAGAAGAGAGGGAGCTTCACAAAAAGAGAACCAACTCTAAATCAAACACACAAACACAAAGTGAATGGGAACCAATGGATGGAAGAATGGGCACGGAGTATATTAGTACCAATTTTCAAGAACAAGGGGGTTTTTCAGAGTTGTACTAATTTTCGTGGAAGTAAGCTGATGAGCCATATAATGAAGCTATGGGACAGAGTCATTGAGCACCGTTTAAGAAGAATGACAAGCGTGACCAAAAATCAGTTTGGTTTCATGCCTGGGAGGTCGACCATGGAAGCCATTTTCTTGGCACGACAACTTATGGAAAGATACGGGGAGCAAAAGAAGGACTTACATATGGTGTTCATTGACTTGGAGAAGGCCTATGATAAGATACCGCGGAATGTCATGTGGTGGGCATTCGAGAAACACAAAGTCCCAGCAAAGTACATTACTCTCATTAAGGACATGTACGATAATATTGTGACAAGTGTTCAAACAAGTGATGTCGACACTGATGACTTCCCGATTAAGATAGAACTACATCAGGGGTCAGCTTTGAGCCCTTATCTTTTTGCCTTGGTGATGGATGAGGTCACAAGGGATATACAAGCAGATATCCCATGGTGTATGCTCTTTGCGGATGATGTGGTGCTAGTTGACGAAAGTCGGACGGGGGTAACTATGAAGTTAGAGTTATGGAGACAAACCTTGGAATCGAAAGGGTTTAGTCTTAGTAGAACTAAAACCGAGTACATGATGTGTGGTTTCAGTACTACTAGGTGTGAGGAGGAGCACTACCGGAATCGCCCCCTATGCCGACGGCCAGGGCCGTCGGCATAGCCCTGCTTCCCGTCGGGACAGACCTATGCCGATAGCCCCCGTCAGCATAGAGCCGTCGGCAACATATATGTCGGCACAGCCAGGGAGGCCGTCGGCATAGAAAAGTCGTCGGCATATATGCTACGCCGACGGGGGCCGTACATCTATGCCGACGGCCCCGGCCGTCGGCAACGATCGCGCCTAACGGCGGCCGCCGTCAAGTTTGCCCAACGACAGGTCGCCACGTGGCACCCCTATGCCGACGGCCTAGCTGTCGGCTTAGTCAAGAACTACGCCGACGGCGAGGCCGTCGGCATAGGTTTGCCACGTGGCGACCAGACGCTGCTCGTGGATCAGGGCTATGCCGACGGCTAGGCCATCGGCTTAGTTTGAAACTAAGCCGACGGCCTAGCTGTCGGCATACTCCTTCGTACAGAGCTCCCAGTAGCTGACACATGGGACCTATGCCGACGGCCTAGCCGTCGGCTTAGTTAAAAAATTGTGCCGACGGCTAGGCCGTCGGCATAGGTGCCACGTGTCAGCTACTCGGAGCTCACGCCAGCCCTATGCCGACGGCATAGCCGTCGGCATAGTTTGCTTTTGAATTTTTTTCTTTTTTCTGTTTGTTTTCAAATCAATTCAATTCAAATAATAGCACATATCAGCAGATATATGATGGAATAGACATATAGAACACAACGAACATAAGCATAAGCATCATCACAACAATAATTGCATAAGCGTCATCACACACAAGTCTCTAAATGATCATCATCACAACCAACATAAGCATAAGCATATAGAAAAGCACACAAGTGATCTAAATGATCATCACCACACACAAGTCATCTCAAGCATCATCACCACACACAAGGCTTAAGCGCCAGGACGTCAAGCACCACGGAGGTCGTCACCGCCAAGATCGTCGAAGCCCAGGTCATCACTACTAGCGGCAGCGCTACTGCCAAGACCGCCTCCACCTCCGCCTCCGCCTCCATGGATCGGAGTGGTCGGGCTCCGTGTCTCCGGAGTGCTGCGAAGACCACCGCCAACGGTAGATCCACCTGTTCCCTGGATGTTGAAAAGACATATTAACAGGATATATGACTATGTTGAAAGGCATGACATGCTTTGGGTGAATAGATTGGGGATGAACTAACCCGCGAGGGGCCAGCGTTCTGTGCCACAAACTCCTCAAAGGTCAGCAGCACTGGTTGTGCTGGAGGGCATTGTGCTGGAGGGAACTGAGGACACCTGCCGGCTGCCATTTCCTGAAAAGCCTGCTGCATCTGGCTATCCCTCTGCACTTGGTGTTCATAAAGCCTCTGATGCCACGCCATGGTCTCCTGGTGTGTGTACTCCAGGTAGGCCTACTATATGCCATGATGGAACTCATAAAACTACTAAATGCGGAAAATAAAGTGAGCAATGAAGATAAGAGGGAAAATACTTACAGATTGTTGCTCCTGAAAGAGGGACTGTGCACTGGTCACTGGCTGGCTCGTGCGCTGGCTCAGGCTCGGGTCGATCCGACAAAGCTGTGTGTAGGAGATAGTAGGAGTGATCACAGCATCGAGAACCGCCTCCCGACCGTGCTCCTTGGGCCCCATGCTCACCACCGCCCTCTCGTCCAGAGCCGCCGCAATGGGGTCAGGTGTGCCAGGATGTAACTTCAGATATGCTGCGGAGTAGGCCTTCATGTTCCCCGCGGTCTTCTTGCCGTAGTACTTGGGCTCGCCAGGCTTGGAGTCCTTTCGCGTATGGGCGATCTCCCACGCCTGCATGTCTGAGAGCGGCCGTTTCAGTTTCTCCTCCTGCACCACCAAACAGAGGTTAGTCATACACAAGAAAGTGATGGTAAATAGAAGAAGAAGAATGTTTAATGGGGTTAGTCATACATTAACTGCCTTGTGGAGATAGTGGTTTCAGTTTCCCTGAGCATGTACTCCCTCCGTCCCTCGGTTAGCCTTATTTTTGGTTCTCATAGCCGCCCAGGCTCCAGCCTCATCACACCAAAGATCCACCAATGTCGCCCAGGACTCGTCTTTTCCATAACACCAATTTGGACACACCTACATAATAAAAGCATAATGGCATGTAGGTGTGTCCAAATTGGTGTTATGGAAGCATAAAGCATAAAGCATAATGTACCACAAGGTAATGAAAGCATAATGAAAGCATAATATATGAAAGCATAATGAAAAATATTTTATACTTACCTCCAAGAACTCGGGCCTCTCCAAGGTAATGCCCATCCTCCGCGCTTCTTCCTTGGTCATCTTCACACCAAGAATGTCGTGGTAGTATGTGGAGATGGCCACATAGCGCACCTCGTACTGCATCTGGCGGGCCTTCTTCTTGCATTGGCGCAGCACGATTTGGTCCGCTCTAGCCCTGTGCTCCGGAAGAACTCGATAGAATTTCTACAATCATGCATGAAACAAGAATGGAAGAAGCCATGAGTTAAATCATTCATGAAACTAGAATGGACTTGTGCTTCTGAAGAGAACTCGCCCAGAAAGTAGTGATCACGGCCTTGGCATGGGTCTCATGGTCCGCGTGGTGGGCCGCTTCCCAGTGGTCCCAGCTCGTGGCCAAAACCCGACGATCCGGCTGCCTGACTGGATCCGGACAGTACAACCCCGACCAGTATAACTTCAGCAAGACGGTGATGAGGCCGTTGGGAATACGGACCCCTTTAGAATATATCCAGTTGCTGCAAAAGAATGAACTATTAGCATGTGACAAGCAAAATAAATAACAACCGGAATAAGCATGTGACAAGCAAAATAATGAAATTATTACAAAGTGGCACTTACTCTTTTCCCGTGGGCTCAATGAGCCACTTCTGCTCCTCAGTAGCAGGAACCTGCTTTGGTAGCTTTGCGTTACCACGCAGCCACCCCTTGTTGTCAACCCCCTTCCCGTCACCACCATCATCCCCGCCACCACCCTCCTCCTCGCCTGCCTCCCCCTCCCCAACCTCCTCCTCCTCGCCTGCCTCCTCCTCCACCTCCTCCTCCTCCTCGTCCTCCTCCTCCCTAGAGTGTACCTCACTAGAGGAGGGTACCTCACTAGAGGAGGGCCTCGAAGACAACACCCCTAAGTTGGTGTGGGTGCGCTCTTTCTGGCCGCGACCCCCTGTAGTGGCTCTCCCCCCACCACCTCGCCCTCTAGAGGTTCTCCCCTCGCCCCCTCCTCCTCTAGGGGCACCTCTCCCTCGACCTCCCTGTGAGGAGTTATCGTCAAGTAGCCAAGGGGGAGGATTACGTGCTCGACCACTCCGACTAGGCAGGCCGACGACCTTGTATAGGAAACCCACGTCGTTGGCCTTCCCCTTTCCCATGTTCCACGAACCTGCATTGAAAAGAGAATAAGCAATTAGTAAATTAATGAAATGAAGGAAAAGGCATGATAATAAACACATTAATAAAAATGCATAAAAAGGCATATTCCTAAACTATAGAAAAAAAGACTTGAAACATACATCTGCTAGAACCCATATGAATCATCACTGTTGTAACCTCTTTCTCGGTCCGTCTCATCATCACTATCAATCATATCATCTTCGTTGTCCGAAGGAGGTGGAGGCTCTTCCTCGTCGTCAGCGTCTTCGTTTAACTTTTCTAGCATAAGTATGTCATTTTCATTGACAATGGTCTCACCATCATTCCGTGCATCATCGACGTTTGGATCCACATCATCATCACCCAATGGTCTAGCGTCATCGTTTCTAACCACATCATCATCATCATCAGGTTGCTCTTGATAGAACACTCCCTCGTATGTCATGGGGTTAATGTTGTAGTAATCGTCTTCATTCGGGTCTGGTAGCTTACCATGTGGCGACACCTTGAACACAACTTCCCAACCCTTTAGATACACTTTCTGGCATGGGTAAGGCAGATAATATACTTGTGTGGGTAGCCGCAATGAAGAGATCGGCTCCGGCATAGACGGTTGATGGTTTAACTTCGACCAAACCAATGGAAGGCGTATGTTTTACCCCCTCCCGCGGATCGAACCATCAGCATTTGAACACAGGTAGACATGGGGTCTCACGCCCCTGGCGGAATTTAACCTCGTATATATTTTGTACCCTTCCATAGTAGTCTACTGAATTTTGACCGGGGGTGTACACTCTGGTATTTATAGTTTTGGGGTCGGGCCGGCGGTTTTGGTGCTCCTCTGTATGGAAGCGATACCCATTCTGTCAGGACCCCGATCCTAAGTCACACCGATCTAGCATGTAACACATCATATCACTTTGCGGCCTCACGCACGGTATTCCCACGGGTGCCACCTTACCTGGCTTAGGACCGTTTGCGCCTTTTGGCTCACGTATATGATAGTGTCGCTAGCATCCATATGACAAAGAACCCGGGCCGACATGCCTAGTCGTGAACCCAAAGCGGCACTAATCCATGGGGACAGGCATACATGAATCAACTTCGAGCATGCCGGTCAACAGCGTGTGAATCCGGGCTGTAGCACTGGGCTAACAGGACTCCGGATGTCACCGCGTGACATTTCCCCGAAGGGACAGACACAGGAATGAAGTGAAACACACGCCGGCCAGTCAAGTGTCCTGAGCAGTAGTGCTGGGCTAGCAGGACTCTGGTGAACCAGGCTGTAGCGGACTACTATGGCTCATGGAAGCACTAGACTACATTTCCCATAAGAGAGGCTGCCAAGGATAAACAACAAGATTGTCGGATCCCACGCATACCAAGCATTTCAATCATACACACAATATGCTCGATATGTGTAAATACAACATGGCATCACAACATAACTCTACGACTCAAAGTATTTATTCATTAGGCTCCGAGGAGCTAGATATTACAAACATGGGTCTCATGACCCAACAAACAGAGCATACAAGTCAAAGCACAGGTGGAAGCTTAACATGTCTGAGTACAGACATCTACAAATGAAAAGGCTGAGAAGCCTGACTATCTACCAGATCCTGCCGAGGGCACAAGATCGTAGCTGAGGTATCAAGCTAAACGTCGAAGTCCACATGGAACTACTAGCGAGACTGACGTCTCTCTGCAAAACATAAAATAGGCAAACATGAGTACAAATGTACCCAGCAAGACTTACATCAGAACTAGCTACATATGCATCAGTATCAACAAAGGGGCGGTGGAGTTTGACTGCAGCAAGCCAGCTTTGACTCAGTGGCTATCCTAAACTATGACTGCAAGTAACTCTTTTGAGGTGGCGCACACGAGTCCACATATTCGCCATATCAATACACCACTATGGATCCGCTCCCGTCTTCCTACGAGAACGCCATCCATAGCACTCACGCTTATCTTGCGCATTCTAGAGTATCCACTTTCACTTGTCTATGAACTGTTATAGGCAACCCAGAAGTCCATTACCACGGACATGGCTATTCGAATAGATCATTTATAACCCTGCAGGGGTGTACTTCTTCACACATGTTTCCACCACTTAGCCCCTGCACACGACATGTGCTCGGCAGACTTCAAGCGAAAGCCGACGTGGGTGTAGACCACGACCTAACTAACCACACAAGTCTCTAGTCCAGGTTTATCACCTATTCGGGTTCCATCCGCGAGGAGATCCGGCCGGAGTTTCGCTCACAGCCCCAAACGATGTGTGCAGGGTTCCCGGGACACCAAACGGGCGCCCGGTACACCGTGCCACGTGCCTACCACAACACATCCCACCCGTATGGTCAGCGCTGCGTGCGGCCCCAAGCATACTGCAAACACCAGAAACTACTTGCAACTCCTGGACAGAGGACGAGAGGGGTCAGTAAGTCGAGCGGGGTCATATTTCAGGGCCCAAGTGTGGTAGTAGTTGTTCCATGGATCACAAACACAGAACTCAGTTCCTGAGGATGGTTTCAATGAGACAACCCACCATGTACTCCTACATGGCCTCTCACCGCTACCTTTACCAAATCGTGTTCACACACTTAGCTCACACACAGTAGGACATGTTCAACACCATTCCAATTCATTCCCGATGAATCAGACCCGACTCAACTCTAAGCAGTAGCAGGCATGACAAACAAGCATGAATGAGTAGGCACATCAAGGCTCAAACAACTCCTACTCATGCTAGTGGATTTCATCTATTTACTGTGGCAATGACAGGTCATGCAAAGGATAAAGGGGTTCAGCTACCGCAGCAAGTAACAGATGAATCGCTGTTGTCCTAATGTAGTAAAAGAGAGCAGGAGCGAGAGAGTGGGACTGTATCGGAATGAATAAGGGGGTTTTGCTTGCCTGGCACTCTTGAAGATAATATAGTTCTTCATCAGTGTCATCGAATAATCGTCGGAACATCGTCTACTGAGAGGGGACAGTTACCGGCAACAGAGAAAGAACACAATCAATGCAATGCAACAATATGATGCATGGTCATGACATGTCAAAATGCTATGATTTGAGCTAATGTAGCTAGCAATGATTTAAATGGAGTTGGTTTGAACGCAAGATTGAAATTCAAACTCCACATAAGGCATTTCAAATGCCATTAATTCAAATTGTCATATACAGTAGCTTTAGGTTGCTCAAAAATGCATGCAAATGCCATAAATAGATTCTTTGGATTTTTCTGATAATTTTTCATATATAAATCTTTTCAATCTGAGTTATAGATTAATTTCTATGATGTTTAGAAGTTTTAGCTATTTTCTGGAATTTCTTGAATTATTTAAATTCCAGAAAATCATTAACTGCGTCAGCATGACGTCGGTGTGACGTCAGCAAGTCAACATGGGCGGCCCAGGTCAAACTGACCAGTGGGTCCCGCGTGTCAGTAGCTAAACTAAACTAGCTAGGTTCAGTTAACCCTAATCTAGGTTAGTTAGCAGGGTGGCCCCACCTATCATTGAGCCAGGGGAGGTCAAACCCCTGGTCAGCGGGGTCAAAGCCGCCGGACTTGGTCCACGGCTCGACGCCGGCGACGACAGACACGGCGGAGGGCGTCGGGTTTTGCCGTCCGGTGACCAAACAAGCGGCGGAGAGGCTCTACGTGTAGCTGGCGCTCTTCCGCATCCAACGGGACCGGAGTCAGCGGCTGGGGTGGCCGGAAACGGCGGCGGCGACCTCAACAGTGGCGGCCGGAGCTCGGGCACCGACCGACTCGACGCTACGGTGCACTAGGGGAGGAACTGGTGGGTGCTACGTGCTCCTGGGGAAGTACTGAACACGGGGACATGCTCAGGCACGAGCTATGGCGTCAGTAGCCGCGGTGGCGCCATGGCCGGCGATAGTGAGGTCTCGGGCTTGACGGAAGCGACAGCCAGAGGGGGCAAATGAGCACGGGGAGAGAGGGGTTCGGCGTAGTGGCTCACTGCGGTTGTAGGGGGCGTCGAAGTGGGCTCGGGGAAGCACGGACGGCGTCATGGTGTTGCCGGCGATCTCGGCGACCGGAGGGAGAAGAAGGCGATGCAGGCGGTGATGCAGAGCGGCCGAGCTCACGTGACTCATCGAGGAGGAAGAGGGCATCGTGGCTGAGCTTCTTGGCGCGTCGGCGGGGCATGGGGTGGCCGCGGCAGCAGCAAGCGGCGGCGACGGGCTCGCTCGGCTTCGGGAGAGGGAGCGAGAGAGGCGAGGCAGGGAGAGAGAGGAGCGGTTGAGGGGGGTCCAGGGGTCTGCGTGGCGATGCCAGAGTCGTCCAGAGCGTCGGGGGGTGCACGCAGGCAGGCAGGAGGTGGCCAGCGCGCGCGGCGACCACGTGCCCTGCCTACTGGCGTGAGGAGGAAGACGACAGAGGGCTGCGGTGCTGGTTGGGCTGCACAGTTGGGCCGCCAGGTGGGCTAGGTGAGCTCTTCTCTCTCTCTCTTCTAATTATTGATGTTTTCTATTATTCTGTAAACTTTAGGGCATTATTAAAAATGCCAGGGCATTACCAAAAATCATGAAACTAATCATGGCTACTGTTTAGAATATATCCAACAGTAAACATTTTAGTTTATGATTATTTGAGCATTTAAAATATTTTATAGCATTTAAATGCCCAAATGCAAATACAATATGAATTAATTCAAAAATCCAGAATGGCCTAGAAATATGTGCATCATTTTTGGCAGAGGTTCTAGACGAATTCAAAAATGATGGACATTTATGAAGGGCATTTTGGGTTCATTGAAATATTTTTATTTTGATCCTAGTTGAAATTATTATCTACTAGGGCTTGAACAATCCCCAATTCAAATTTCAAACAAATATAGACATGATACATGGATGCTTATGCAACTAGTTGCAATCAGGTTCTAGGGCTGTGACACATTCACATCATACTTTTTACATGTCATGAGGGCAGGGTCAAAACCCATGGAAACCCATCTCAATTCATCATCCATAGATATGTTCGGATCTTTTCCCTACAAGTATAATGGAAATTGTTGCGTGCATTAGTCCGGTTAACTAATAAATGTTGAACTAGGTATTTAATAGGGGAGTGTGGAAAATTACTTTCTCCATGAACAAAGCAACAAAAAATTTACGTCCAGGGTTTCCATGATGGAGAAGAGTAAGTGTCTCTGCCTCAGTAGGAGGATTCACTCCCGTCTATTCCTCTTGAACGAAATCACTAAAAAAATAAAAGCGGTGTTAGACCGGGACTAAGTGAACATGGAACATGATGATGTGGAAGACATAAAGGAATGGTGTAGTGGTATTACCTCATCCACACTTCCTCAACTTCCTTGATGTTGTGCAAGATATAGAACATGAGGTCCTCCCACTCTTGTCATGGCATGTTATAAGATTTCGAGGCCCCGGCCCTCCCACCTTCCACGTTGAATAGATCGAGCCTGGGTTGATACTTGGGCTCTTCTATATTGTATCGAGGCACCTTGTTATGCAGATGGGGAACGTGGTCTGGATAGTATGATGTCCTGAGGTCTGACACCTCCTCTAGGATAACTGCCTCAGCTATGGAAGCTTCAATCTTAGCTTTGTTTCCACATTTCCGTCGGAGATGCTTGTTCTGCCTCTCAGGGCCGTACTGCCAGTGATTCTGCACAGGCGCCCCCAACAATACCTCGTTCGCGAGGTGCAGAATGAGATGTGTCATCGGAGTAAAGAAGCCTGGCGGAAAGATCTTCTCTAGCTTGACTATCAACTCCGGTGCCTTCTTATGCAATTTTTCAATCACCTCTTTACTTACTTCTTTAGCACAGAGCGTGCGGAAGAAATGGCTAAGCTCGGCAAGCACTTGCCAGACATGCTCGGGGACATAGCCTCGCACCATCACCGGCATTATCCGCTCAATCCATACATGGTAGTCATGACTCTTCAGGCCGGTCACTTTTCCCGTTGAAAGATTGACTCCCTTACTTATATTTGATGCATAACCATCGGGGAACTTCAAAATTTGTTTCAGCCAGATAAGTACTTCTTTTTTTCCTGGCGGTTTAAGGACAAAGTCAGCATCTGGCTTGAACCAGTTTTTTCGACCGCCTGTGGGAGGCTTCATGTTCAACTGTGGTCTATCACAAATTCTCTATTGATCGGCTCTAGCTTTAACGTTATCCTTCGTCTTATCAGGAATGTTGAGGATCGTTTTGAAAAGGGACCCTGCCACATTCTTTTTGGTGTGCATCACATCAATATTGTAAGGAAGTTTGAGGTCCTTGAAATAGGGAAGCTGCGAGAAGGGGGTAATGTGAGTCCAGTTGTGCGTCTCGCCATATCCCTCGAAGCCTTTGGCTTTGCCTTTGCCTTTGCCTTTGACTTTAGGCTTGAGAGCTTTTAGCTGAGTAAGAACATCTGCCCCCGAAAATTTTGGAATCTCGGTTACTTCATGAACAACCCGGCCTTTCGTGAAGTTCTTCTTGTCTTCCCTGTCTGGATGGTCTGGAGGGAGGAACTGTCGATGTAGGTCAAAGGCTACATACTTGCCACCCTTACTCAGCCAAATCATTCTCAGAGCCTGCATGCACACTAGGCATGGCATCTTCCCACTTGTACACCATCCGCAGAATAGAGCATAGCCGGGAAAATCATGCATGCAATAGTGCAAGCAAACTTTCATCAAGAAATTTCTCTGCAGATCCCGGTCATATGTCAACCTCGGAAAGTACCAAGAATGGTGCAAAGCATCCACAAGCGGCTGCATAAACACACCCAATTGCTTCCCCGGGTATTCAGGCCCCGGAATGATGAGCGACAAGAACATGGTCTTCCGTTGCATTAGGGCACCGGGAGGAAGATTGAGCGGAATTAGAAACACAGGCCAGCAGCTGTATGGATTGGACGACATACCATATGGATTCAACCCATCACCTGATATGGCTATTCTGACATTCCCAGCCTCGGCTTCTTCCTCGGGGTATTCTTCATCGAACGACTTCCATGCTTCCCCTCCCGATGGATGTACGATTTTTTTTGGATTGTACCTTATACCTTCCTTGTGCCACTTCATCATTTTGGCAGACTCCTTCGTGATGAAAAGGCGTTGCAGTCTTTTTATAAAATCAAGATACCGAAGAACCTTAATGGGGATGGTTAGCTGCTTTTTCTCACCATCCTCACCGACCACCTCAATGTACCGAGACGAACCGCACTTCCTACAGTACTTGTCATCCGCATACTCGTGCCTAAACAAAAGGCAATTCTTCGGGCAAACATCTATTTTCTCATAATCCATAGAGTGCCTTCATGATTTTCTTTGTATCGTACATGCTTTTCGGCAGTTCATGACCCTCAGGGAGGCTGTTAGCCCATACTCCCAGGAATGCTTCGAAGCATTTCTGGCTACAGCCGTACTCAGCCTTGACTGCAATCAGTTGCGAGATGGCATCCAGCTGAGATATTTTCGCACCCACATAAAGAGGTTTCTTCGACGAGGCCAAGACCTCCAAGAAGGCCTTTGCGGTTGCCTCTGGCTCCTCCGATTCATTCTCTGAAGGTGTCGCATTTGCCGTTTCTGCAACAATGACATCATCTAGCATGTCCCTGACCCCGTCGTCCTCATATCCATTGATGTGTTTTCGCATCACCTCCTCTCTACCACGGTCCTCCTCGGCTATGTTTATCAGCGGCATGTCAAAGTTTGGCATATATCGGTGCGTGCGAAGGTGCTCACTCATGTCCGTCTGATTTCTACGGTGATGTCTGGCACATCTCGCACAGGGGCATGGTGGGATAATTCTCATTGGACGACGGAATATCTCCTTCAACTATACATCGGTTTTCGTGATCCACTCTGATGTTACTCGATTCCGACGGATAAAACCACTGTACATCCACTGATTATCTGCCATCCTCTGCTTTTTTGCAAGCCACACAACATAATTAAGGATTCACTTAAATTAATCACATCAAATTTTCAGTTTCTATCGCGTTGAATCCACCTACATCTCTAATAGGTAAAGATGGGTCCTAATCCCACCCGAGGATGTGTAGATTGAGTACGTTCTCCATTCTACCCTGTTCCGAGACAAAATTTCGGCAGCACCTCCCCGCTGTTCTCCAGATACACGTCTCGGCAAATAGCCGAGAGAATGTGCTCCGGAGAACAATGGGGAGGCGCCGCCGAAATCCTGTCTCAGAACGGGGTAGAACATGGAGAACATACCCAATCTACACATCCTCGGGCTGTCCATGGAAAATGCTGGACAATCTGAAAGAGCTGCGGTGATAAATATGCAATTGAATGCATATTTATCGATGCAACCCTTTCGGACGGGAGACGCCTAGGTTACGCCACTTGACTTGAGAATGAAATCTAGTAATATGAAAAAATGGAGGAGATGGACTTGTAGCTCACCCTCGGTTGTAGAGGAAGTAGTCGAACAGCAGAGGGATGCTCAGGGGGACCAACGCGTCAGACACCAGTCACTCCAATGAATGCAACACCACAAAGCCTGCAAATTCCATCGCGACAAATAATTAGAACATCACAACTCATAGAGCATATTTAAAACATTTAAACATGCATTCAATTATTTTTGCATCATGTAGGCAAAAAAACTAGAGGGACTCATCATCTATTCATCACATATTCATCATCATCATCTATCCATCTATATATCATGATGTAGTATCCACTCATCTATCCATCTATATATCAACAACAATTTTTTTTCTCAACTAACCTATCAACAAAATTTTTATATCTTATAATCCATCTATCTAACTATTTATATATCTAACTAATCTATCCATCTAAACCCTGAACTAACAAACCTAACGTAGCAGCAGCAAGTAGCAAGCAGCGGCAGCAGCAGGAAGCAGCAACCAGCGGCAGCAGCAGGAAGCAGCAAGCGATAGCGGTAGCAGCAAAGCAGCAGCAGGGGGCTCACTGGCGAAGCAGAGGCGGGGCAGCGACGAGGTCGGGGTGGAGAAGGGCGGCGACGGGCGAGGCAGTGGCGTCGGCCGCTGGCACAGTCGGGGACGGGGCGGCCGCAGCCGGGGATGGGCCGCCGGGGACGGGCGGCCGAGGACGGGGACGGGCCGGCCCGGCGGCGTCGACGGCGGTCTTGGGGCGGCGCGGGCACTGGGGGCGGTGCGGTGGCGGTGGGGGAGGGGATGGGGGGGGCGGCGCAGCGCCGGAGTTGGGGGAGGGGATGGGGGTGGCGGCGCGGCGAGGGTCGGGATAGGGCGGCGGCGGCAGCGAGGGTGGGGCAGCGGCGAGGGTCGGGACAGGGCGGCGGCGGCGCGGGTGGGGATCGGGGTCGGATCTAACTCTTTGACTTTCGCCGGAATGTGTCTGACCGGTGGACCTTTTAACCTGGTTCTCATAGCCTAGCCCATAGCTGCACCCCCCAACACCATCCCGACCCAACCCACCCAAAGATACCCTCCGTGTCAGCCCGACGTGGCCGTGCACCTGGAGGGGGGAAACGGATGCGTCGGGTCTACACGGAGGGGATCTTGTTGTGGGTCTGCCCCGGATGTTGCTCCAAAGTGTTCCTATGGGCTGACCTAACACAATCGGGTGGAGAGGTCCAGTGCTCAAAGCCCGTCCGTGCAAAGTCAAAGGGCTAGATCCCGTGGTCAAACGCCAGAGGGTTAGGCGGGACGGGGGCCTTGGGTGTAGCAATGCCACCGGAGCGTCGCACCGGGACCTCATACATGCGGGGTGGTGTGGTGGCATGTCCGAAGAGGCGGCATGCGTCTCCGGGGTGTGCCCCCCCCTCACGGACGGCGATGACACGGTAGTAGACGTTCTGCGGTAACGATGCGACGTGAATATTATTAAATACTCGGAGCGCGATAAAATCATGAGTTTTTAACACGACATGGGCACATGTGCTATAGGACTGATGGTAATTTTTCATAACTTTTCATGATGGAGAAGTATCTGAACACTTCCCTCTACGCGGATTGCTCTTCGCGTGTCTACGACTGTGGCCAGTGGCCTCCGGGGGCTAGCATGCCGCCAAATGTTACGTAGGCGGCCTATCACAAGTCTGGAAGTGTTGTGGCGGGTGCAAATGCCCAGCACGCATCTCCGGGGTGTGCCCCCCCCCCTCACGGACGGCGCCGCCGCCGGCACCTGGTGGGGGGAAACGGACGCGTCGGGTCTACACGGAGTGGATCTTGCTGTGGGTCTGGCCCGGATGTTGCTCCAAAGTGTTCCTATGGGCTGACCTAACACAACCGGGTGGAGAGGTCCAGTGCTCAAAGCCCGTCCGTGCAAAGTCAAAGGGCTAGATCCCGTGGTCAAACGCTAGAGGGTTAGGCGGGACGGGGGCCCTGGGGGTAGCAATGCCACCGGAGCGTCGCACCGGGACCTCATACATGCGGCGTGGTGTGGTGGCATGTCCGAAGAGGTGGCACGCGTCTCTGGGGTGTGCCCCCCTCACGGACGGCGATGACACGGTAGTAGACGTTCTGCGGTAACGATGCGACGTGAATATTATTAAATACTCGGAGCGCGATAAAATCATGAGTTTTTAACACGACATGGGCACATGTGCTATATGACTAATGGTAATTTTTCATAATTTTTCATGATGGAGAAGTATCTGAACACTTCCCTCTACGCGGATTGCTCTTCGCGTGTCTACGACTGTGGCCGGCGGCCTCCGGGGGCTAGCATGCCGCCAAATCTTGCGTAGGCGGCCTATCACAAGTCTGGAAGTGTTGTGGCGGGTGCAAACGCCCAGCACGCGTCTCCGGGGTGTGCCCCCCCTCACAGACGGCGCCGCCGCCGGCACCTGAAGGGGGGAAACGGATGTGTCGGGTCTACACGTAGGGGATCTTGTTGTGGGGCTGGCCCGGATGTTGCTCCAAAGTGTTCATATGGGCTGACCTAACACAACCGGGTGGAGAGGTCCACTGCTCAAAGCCCGTTCGTGCAAAGTCAAAGGGCTAGATCCCGTGGTCAAACGCTACAGGGTTAGGCGGGACGGGGGCCCTGGGGGGTAGCAATGCCACCGGAGCGTCGCACCGGGACCTCATACATGCGGGGTGGTGTGGTGGCATGTCCGAAGAGGCGGCACGCATCTCCGGGGTGTGCCTCCCCTCATAGACGGCGATGACACGGTAGTAGACGTTCTGCGGTAACGATGCGGCGTGAATATTATTAAATACTCAGAGCGCGATAAAATCATGAGTTTTTTACATGACGTGGGCACATGTGCTATAGGACTGATGGTAATTTTTCATAATTTTCCATGATGGAGAAGTATCTGAACACTTCCCTCTACGCGGATTGCTCTTCGCGTGTCTACGACTGTGGCCGGCAGCCTCCGGGGGCTAGCATGGCGCCAAATCTTGCGTAGGCGGCCTCTCACAAGTCTGGAAGTGTTGTGGCGGGTGCAAACGCCCGTCACACGTCTCCGGGGTGTGCCCCCCCCCCTCACGGACGGCGCCACCGCCGGCACCTGGAGGGGGGAAACGGACGCGTCGGGTCTACACGGAGGGGATCTTGCTGTGGGTCTGGCCCGGATGTTGCTCCAAAGTGTTCCTATGGGCTGACCTAACACAACCGGGTGGAGAGGTCCACTGCTCAAAGCCCGTCCGTGCAAAGTCAAAGGGTTAGATCCCGTGGTCAAACGCTACAGGTTTAGGCGGGACGGGGGCCCTGGGGGTAGCGATGGCACTGCAGCGTCGCACTGGGACCTCAACCGTGAGGGGGGAACTCCCCGGAGCCGCGTGCCGGGTGTCTGCGCCTGCCACCATGCTTCCACAACCGTAGGAGGGCCCACCGCAATGCCTGGCGGCATTGCTACCCCCCGGGTACCCCGTCCCGTCTAACCCTGACACAGACGACCGCTGGGTCTAGCCCTTTGACTTTCGCCGGACGGGGTTTGACTGGTGGACCTTTTCACCTGGTTGTCATAGCCCAGCCCATAGCTAGACCCCCCAACACCGTCCCGGCCCAACCCACCCCAAGATCCCCTCCGTGTCGGCCCGACGTGGCCGTTTCCCCCCTCCGTGACACGGTGGCAGCGTCGCCCGTGAGGGGGGCACACCCCGGAGCCGCGTGTTGGGTGCCTAAGTCTTCCACTACGCTTCCACAACCGTAGGAGGGCCCACTGCGACACCTCGCAGCATTGCTACCCCCCAGGTACACCATCCCGTCTAACCTGACACAGACGACTGCCGGGTCTAGCCCTTTGACTTTCACCGCACGGGGTTTGACCGGTGGACCTTTTCACCTGGTTGTCATAGCCCAGCCCATAGCTACACCCCCAACATAGTCCCGGCCCAACCCACTCCAAGATTCCCTCTGTGTTGGCCCGATGTTGCCGTTTCCCCCCTCCGAGACACGGCGGCAGCGACGCCCATGAGGGGAGGGGCACACCCCGGAGCCGCGTGCCGGGTGCCTGCGCGTGCCACCACGCTTCCACAACCATAGGAGGGCCCACCGCAACACCTGGCGGCATTGCTACCCCCCCCCCAGGTACCCCGTTCCGTCTCCCCTCTCCGTAACATGACGGAAGCGACGCCCAAGAGGGGGCAATCGATATATAGTAACATTATTCTGATCCTGGGACCAGAATAGTTATTCTGATCACAACTTCGCTATATAGAGATCTCGAACGGAGGAAAATAGAGGTACATGTCGGCCCGTTGTGCACAACCCGAACGGCCCACTACCACAATCACGACCTTCTCCTCTCCCTCGACGACGCCTCACCGTCCCCCGATCCCTACCAACCAGACCACCACGCCGCCCCTCCCCTGCCTACCGCGCCGCGTCGCCCGTGCCTGCCAGACCACGCGGCCCCTCCCCGCCGGCATCTCGTAGCCACTCCTCGCCGGCCTCGCGCCACCGTCCACCGGAGAACCCCCGCTGCCGCCCATTGTCCTTGCGCGCCGTGCCGCCGCCCCAAATCTCCACCGCCCACAGGCCTCGCGCGCCGCCGCGGGCCGTGGATCCGGGGCGCCGACGCCTAGATTTGGATCGCGCCCACCGCCGCCATGGTCCCCGACTGAAGACGAGCAAGCCCGCGGCCCCCTCACTCACGTAGCCTCCTCCCGATGGGGATCCACCGTCGCGGTGCTCATGCCGTTCGGCACCACTTCCGGACGTTCAACGACGGAGCTCCTGGATGTTCACCACTTCAGCGGCCAAAACCCAGCCATCCAGGGATCTCTGACACAACTACTCCACCCCTCTCCGCCCCTGCATCACCTCCTCCGCCAGCGTTGAAGCCGTCGTCGGCCCTGTGGAACAAACGCCAGCGCCGCCCCCCAAGAACCCGAGCCGCCGCCCGCCACCAAGATCCTGCACCGCCGCTAGTGGCTCCTCCCGAACCAAACGCCCTGCACCCCCATCTCCTCCATGTCATGGTCGTCGCGCACACGCAAGGATGGTGCTGGCCTCCATGCTTCGGACCTGGAGAGGAGCTGGCTGGCTCACACCAAGGACGGCTTGGCATCAGTTCAACTACACTGTTAGTCCCCGTTTAGGTTCTGCCTTTTCCGTACATCCCCTCCTATGATTGCTGCATGTGTGAGCGGCTACTCCCCTAGTCCCCTGTTTCTTTGGAGATTTTTTTGCACAAGTTTCGTGAAAGTTGTGCTGATTTGATGCCCTCAACATGTTTGTGGTTATGTCTCTGATAACTAACACCAGCTTTTGTCCTTTGCCCAAATTATTGTGAGCAACGAATATTCATACATGTGTATTATATCAGTTCGTGTGGTAATACCTCTACAGAGCAAGTTCAGCTGGAATAAGATTCGCTAGAATTCGAGAACCTTTATCCAGATTTCGTCCTTCGTTTGCCACAAACTTCCAAGCATGATAGCCCCGAAAGCTATTTCCATAGATATGGGTTGTGTGGTGTTTCCAGCGCCTTTTGTTCGTGCAAACAACTCTGAATCTGAGCTCATAGCGAGCTCTACGACAGCTCTTTCGATTTTTGCTGTAACCGAGTGGTGACGGTTTGTTTCTACCATTTGATGTTTCATCCAAACAGAGCCTTACAATAAGAAAAGGATTACTTTTGGATCCCTTTTGAATCTGGAACTAAACGAACTATGAAAATTTAGCGGAGTGTCCAACTATGAAAAACGCATCCATTTCTGTTCTTTCCCTATTATAAACATATGTATCTCTCTTCTCTCATCAGTCCTCCATTCAGATTGTAGCTTTTGCTTTTGAGTGCAAAATTCTAGCTAGTATCAGCTAGTTAATTAGTGGGGAATTTGATCTGATATATAATATCAAGTAGTGTAATCTAAGGTATCACCTGGTGTTTTGTTTTTTCACATGACTGTTTTTTTTTCAGACTGTATGTATTGGAAGGGATGCATCATGCATCACGTCGTTTCGCTATGTAGATTCATCACTTCACCATTGTAAGCAACTAAAAATACTGACATATATAGTAGGATGCATGCATACATATCTTGCTTAATTATAGTAGTAGTGATCAGCATGTTTCCTGAAACTGATCCTACTTCCTCCTTGACAGCATTAACAGTAGTTTTTCTGTTTAGGTAAAATTAAGATAGCTTTATTTGTTTTTCTCTCATATATGGCGTTGGATTGTTAGATACTGGTTACATGAGATTGCCACAAACAATCCAGAGCTAGGTTTTTACATTTAAATTGTTGTTCGAATGGCAGATACTATATGTGAATTCAAAGAATAAAAATTATGGAGTTTCATGAAAAAAATTAGTAGCACGCGAAGTTCATGTTTCAGAAAATTTCGAAGTTCACGTGTACGATGTACAGAAGAAAAATGACCAAATGAAAAAAGGGACCGCCTAACCCGTTTCACCGAAAAGCAAAAAATGCATAAAATGTCACGACAAAATTCTATAAGAAGTTCAAATTTAAAAACCAAAGCAGGTCAACGTTAAAAAAAATGAAGTTTTAATATCATAAAGACAAATTTGGAAGTTAAAAATAAATTGAGCGAGAAGTTAAAAAAAGTAGTTTAAAAATCTTTATAACGGATTTTCCCCGTTTGTAAAAATATCAGAGAAGTTCAAATTAAAAAGAGGAGCATTTCAAAAGATTGTATAAAAACTGATTTTCCCCATTCTATAAAAACTAGAAATTCAAAATTCAAGTAACCGCGCGGTATCATTGTTTTATATAAAAAAGCATTTTCCCCGTTACTAACCAATAAAACTAAGAAGTTCAAATTTAAAAATGCTGAACTTCAATGTCTATAAAACATTCGGATTTTTCACATTATTAAAAAAACAAGAAGTTCAAAATTTTAAAACAAAGAGGTTAAAAACTCGAGTTTCCTCGTTACTAACGAATAAAACTAAGAAGTTCAAATTAAAATAACAGAGAAGATTTAATTTGATAAAAATCTCAGATTCTCGTTCTAAAGAATAACTAATAATTTCAAATTAAAATAATAAAACAACAAAAAAAGTTTTAAAAAGATTTTCCCTGTTTTTTAAAAAAATTGGATTTTCCGCAATACTAAAGATTAAACCAAGAAGTTTAAAAATTAAATAACAAGAAGTTCAACTTTTAAAAATAGAGTGCTTCAAAATTTCATAAAAAAAATTAAGAAATAAAACCAGGAAGTCCATATTAAAAAGATGGAGAAGTATAGAAAACTCATATTTTCCTCGTTATTAAAGAATGAAAACAAGAAGTTCAAAAATTAAATAACAAGAAGTTCAACTTTTAAAAATAGAGCGCTTCAAAATTTCTTAAAAAAGATTAAGAAATAAACCAGGAAGTCCATATTAAAAAGATAGAGGAGTTCGATGATTATAGAAAACTTAGATTTCCCTGGTTATTAAAGAATGGAAACAAGAAGTTCAACTTTTAAAAATAGAGCGCTTCAAAATTTCATAGAAAAAAATTAAGAAATAAAACAAGGAAGTCCAAATTAAAAAGATGCAGAAGTTTGATGATTATAGAAAACTCAGATTTATCTCGTTATTAAAGAATGGAAACAAGAAGTTCAAAAATAAAATAACTTCTAAAAAAGGTGTTGCTAGAAGTTCAAGTGCTCTGTCCGGGGAAGTTCAAAAATTCTTGTGAGAGAGGTTGAACAAAAATACATGACAGAAGTTCAAGATGAAAACAGCGGGAAGTTCAACTACTACACGAAATGTGTTTCAGATAGGAAAATAAGAATAGAAAACAAAAAGCTTAAAAGATTTTGTTGCTAGAAGTTCGCGTGCTACTCCCGGTGAAGTTCGAGATCTCTAGTGTGAGACGTCCGATCTTCAGTTACATGTAAAAAACAGGCAAAAACAACATTGTTTTACGCATTCAAAAATATATTTTGAACCGTTGCGAGTATGAAGAACTCATCAACACAAAAAAGTTGCGTGGTTTTAATAGCTTTCCATCGGTATATCATTTGCTCAATTACGGTAAGTGGTTTGAGAACTACGGGCCAAAAACATCATGTCAAAAAACAGAGTGAAGTTCAAACAGAAGTTCAAGTACTTCACGCGATGCATTTTCGACGAATCTGTTTCGCGATAAAGGCAGAACGAATGATCTCGCTATTTTTGTAATTACTTGAAAACGGCTAGGAATTAGAGAAAGTCGTCAACATGAAAAAGATTCGCATTTTCCGTAGCTTTTCAACGGTATATTATTTGCACTATTCCGATAAAGTTCATAGAAATTAGTGCAAAAATACGTTTTTAGCTATTTTCAAAATCGACTTAAAACCGTAAAGAATTAGGAGAAACAATACATATAAAAAGTTTCACATTTGTTCAAGCTTTCCAACTCCATATCATTTGCTGCATTCGGACGCAAGGTTAAAAAATGAGCTCGAAAATACGAACTCGGTAGGACTTGTACTGTTTTCTAAATTACTCTTAAAATGTTCAAAATTAGCTAAAACTTTCAACATGAAAAAGTAGCGCATTTTCATAAGCTTTCCAACGCCATATCATATGCCTTAATTGGATCAGCCGTTTAGAAATGACATCGAAAATACGAACTCGGTTGTTCGGTTTGCGAAATTTTACGTTTTTCCATATTACTCTTTCACCATAGGGAATTAGGGAAAACTTTCAACATGTGGAAGGAGCGGTTTTGCAGCAGCTTTTCAATGCCATATTATATGCCTCATTCCGATAAACGGTTTAGAAATGCGATCGAAAATACGATTCACATTTTTTGTATGAAGAAAAAACGGTTTTCAAAACTGCTCTTAAACCGCTTACATTTTGCCAAAAATTTAACTTAGGTCATGATACTGGTGTCCATAGCTTTCCAACGGTATATAGCAAGCCCCACTTGGGCAATATTGGCAGAAGTTCAACCTAGCACAAGGGGAAGTTCAGGTCGAACAACTCAGGCAGTAAAATTGCAAAAAACATGAGTTCATCATGACCCGAGTGCAAAATTCGCCTATGAGCGAGATTCCTATTTAGAAGGTGTATTTAGTTGTTAAAAATTGTTTGTAGATTATACTAACATCATATAGAACACGACTAACAAGAATAATTCGCGGGGGAAGCCACGGTTGCGAAGATAGCCCGAAGGTCGGGTTCGTACAGAGGGAAGTTCAGACCCGTTACTCAGACAGTTCAGGTTTCTGATCCCGTGATCAGAATAGTATTTATGTGTGTGTGTGTGTCTATATATATATATATAGTGTTACTATTCATCACCCAGTGTGCAGAATAAGTTATTCTTCATCCGAGGTAATCTTACGATCATTTCATAATTAAATTACATTTGGAATTCAAATAGTTACATTTCTATTGATTCACTACGTAAAAATTGACATAAGAAAATAAAAATATAGGTCATAAGACAAGAAAATTTGCAGTTTATGTGTATTTTAGACTATGTTTTTATGTTTGTAATTTTACATAACATAAAATATTTTTTACGGCAATTATATATTTTCTTACTGTCTCTTTTTTTGTCGGAAATAAGACAAAACTTACGGAACGTAAAATTACGGTGCATTGATGGTAAAAAAGGGGGGGGGTGAAGAATAACTATTTCTCACCTAGGGTGACGAATAGCGCGACCCTATATATATATATATATATAATCGAGATATGTTTTCTGTACATAAGGCACATTTAAGTTAATCTAATTATTTTGGAAAAAAAATAAAAAGGAAAAAGAGAAAACAAATAAAATATGAAAAAAAATATTAGAAATATATGCCTACGACTATGCCGTCGGCATATCTACAGCCACAGAAGGGTAGAGCCATGGATCGATGACGTGGCGTATGGCGCGGATCGATGATGTGGCATCGCCCATGGGCCAAGCCTATGCCGACGGCAAGGCTGTCGGCATAGATATGCCACCCCACGGACTGGTGAGCATTTCGGATCGTTGACGTGGCAGATCATGCGGATCGATGACGTGGCAGATATGCCGACAGCCACCGTTAGGCCCCGTCGGCGTAGGCTTCACGCCGTCAAAGGATGTCGCCGCCTGGGCAGTCGGGCCCACAGATATGCCGAAGGCAGCCTCTATGCCGCCGGCCGCCGTAGGCATATTTATTGGGATGCCGACGGCCCATCTGTGCCGACGGCCCCCGTCGGCATAGGTGGATGTATGCCGACGGCTTTTCTACGCCGACGGCCTGACCTGGGCCGTCGGGATAGATCCGTCGATGCCGACGGGGGCCGTCGGCATAGATTTGGCCGTCGGCAATTGGGTAAATTCTGGTAGTGGAGG
Organism: Triticum urartu; assembly: GCF_003073215.2. NCBI lineage: Eukaryota > Viridiplantae > Streptophyta > Magnoliopsida > Poales > Poaceae > Triticum > Triticum urartu. The sequence goes on along the minus strand of NW_024113424.1, from coordinate 6,957 downwards.
AGGTTAACCTTGATGGGCAGGTGGTGCCTCGAAAGGACACCTTTCGATATTTGGGGTCAATGCTGCAGGAGGACGGGGGTATTCATGAAGATGTGAACCATCGAATCAAAGTCGGATGAATGAAGTGGCGCCAAGCTTCTGACATTCTCTGTGATAAGAGAGTGCCACAAAAGCTAAAAAGGCAAGTTCTACAGGATGGTTGTTCGACCCGCAATGTTGTATGGTGCTGAGTGTTGGTCGACTAAAAGGCGACATGTTCAACAGTTGGTGTGGCGGAGATGCGTATATTGAGATGGATGTGTGGCCATACGAGGAAGGATCAAGTCCGGAATGATGATATACGAGGTAGAGTTCGAGTGGCACTAATTGAAGAGAAGCTTGTCCAACATCGTCTGAGATGGTTTGGGCATATTCAACGCATGCCTCCAGAAGCTCCAGTGCATAGCAGAAGGCTAAAGCATGCGGAGAATGTCAAGAGAGGTCGGGTAAATTAAATTTGACATGAGAGAAGTCAGTTAAGAGAGACCTGAAGGATTGGAGTATCACCAAAGAACTAGCTATTGACAGGGGTGTAGTTTCAGAATTCAGATCCATTGTGCACTCTTGATTGCAGTGATTTTGGTAGGTGTACTCCACAAACTAACAAAAAATGAGATGCAGTAGCAACGACATGTAGATACACAAACATTTCAGATCCTACTACTCCAGATGTACTCTAGAATCACAAGCACAAGCAACTTCAGTCAAAATCTTCAGTCAAGCAACCTTTTCAGAGTACAGTACAAATATTACTACAAGCACAAGCAGTACAAATATTACTAGAATTTGCTCTGAATTTTGACAGTAAGAATATGAATGAAAATGCAAGGAGTAAATAAAAATTATGTTTTTCTTAACTAAATATTCCCCCAGAAACTAGATTCTCTTTCAAAATCTATCCTGAAGGCCATTTGACTTGGATGTACACTGAACCTGAATTCGAGAACATTTCAAGTGCAACAAGATTAAAACAAGAACCTTCCACCAATTGGTTGTACACTGAACAAGCTCTACTTCTGTCCCAAGTTGACAGCATACTGAACTTGCATGCTCAAGTTGATCAGCTCTACTTCTGAACTTGCATGTGTTGCTGCACACTTGTCTTTCAGTTCAATGTGCTCAAGCTCGGTTCTTCCTGAGACTGAGAACAGCACAGCAGTCCCTACTAGAATGCCACATTAATTCAGTCTTTCCTTTTTTTTATTCCCTACTAGAATGGTTATGGTTGGTGTTAAAAAATTCAAAGGTCTGTGTAGAGTTGCATTCCTATCTTAGTGAAGCTGCTGGGAGATGTTTTAAAGATGTTTATGTCACTGCAATGAAAGAGAACCGGGCAAGCTGGGATGGAAAGACTACTGTAAGTGGGCATCCATTGATTTCAATTCACTTGTTAGGTTGTTAGTTCTACTCCTGGGTAAATGTTCAATGTAAACTCTTACAAAAATTAGTTTTTGCAATCAGCACCCATTACATATCCTGTTGTTCACTAAGTCCTCTAGTGGATTTTGTTATTACTCCCATCTTATGCAGTACTCCTTGGGATACAATATGTTGTGAAGAAATCTTTGGATGGACAAAGTGGGGAAGAAGTGGTAACCTAGTGGTCGCAGTTCCCGCAGGCCAAGAGGAGCACTTTCTGGTCCATATTGTCATGACGGATACAATATGTTGTTGCGTCCCCAAAAAAGAGAGAATGAAACCAAGTTCCGGTGATCTGCACGACTGCACTAAGATCCATCACCCAAACAAAGCTGCTGATTCAATGGAGTAGAACTAACAAGGAAAACAGGGAAACATTTCCATTCACGACCACACTAAGTGGTTGTTTGGATAGCTAGTATTTGAGAGTAGTTTTAGGAAAACCAGTTTTAAGAGGATTTTTAGGAAAAACCAGTTTTAAGTTGTTGTTTTCGTAAAACTAGCTTATAAAATACTTTGTTTTGACGTGATTGATCATGCTGCAATATCACACAACCGAGGCTTTCATGCCAACGCTACTTCGCGTCATCCTCAACATTAAAGAACTAGGCAAATAGCCCAAGTGGTTCACGCGAGAGGTGAGGACTGAGGAGATCGAGGAAGGGAGGCACGATCACGCCTAAGACGCCTACAATGGCAGAGTTCGTGCTGCTCCTGATGGGCCTGTCACGGACACGGACCTGGGCGTGCTCGGCCTCGTCATGTCCGGCAACTTCCAGGGCGTGCGTGCATCCAGCAGGGAGATCGGGCACCACAGCGATGCGCGTCAACCTCATGTACCCAAGTGGCATCGCCATGCCGCTGAGCTGCCTCGTGGTGGGCATCAACGCCGAAGAGATGGTGGCCACGACAGAAGGTGTTGCGCGCGGCCAACCTGAGCAGCATGACGGTACATAGAACGGCTGAGACACAGACACGACGGCCACGGCGGCGCTTAGCACGCCAATGGTTAGGAGCAACGTGGGCGTCGTCCTGGCCGAGGAGCACAGCAGGGTACCTGGAACAACTGACATACAGACACAGCGGCCGTGGCGGCGCCTAGCATTCCAGCGGTCCGGAGGAACACGGCCGTCGTCCTCGTTGAGGAGCAACAGCCACGGCGGCCATGGCGGCGCCTAGCATGCCAGTGGTGCGCCTAGCATGCCAGTGGTCCGGAGGAACACGGCCGTCGTCCTCGTCGAGGAGCAGCAGCCACGGCGGCCGTGACGGCGCCTAGCATGCCAGCGGTCCGAAGGAACACGATCGTCGTCCTCGTCGAGGAGCAGCAGCCACGGTACCTGAGCGGCTGATGAAGGACTTGCGATCCAGCTACTGGTTTGTGGAAAAACGACTAATAGGCATTTTTCCATATGCTCGTTTTTTGGTTTTTGGAAGACCAAGTTTTTCTTATCCTGAGATTTGTTGGGCTAAACAAACATGGTTTTAGGTGGTTAGACTCCTAAACGTGATTAGTGAAACAGGTTTGGTATAAACTCCTTATCCAAACAACCCCTAAGATCCATCACCCAAACAAGGAAACAAGGAAAGCTACTCTATCAGGCTAAGAATACGACAGAAAGTAAAGAAATATTTTTGTCCCTATTCAGTTATACAGTGTGAAAGATAACTACAGCAAACGTTCTGAAGATTTCTGTTGCATTGAGATACAGTATGAAAGATAACTACAGCAAACGTTCTGAAGATTTCTGTTGCATTGAAATACTGTACAATGATCATCCAAGAAATTCAGAAACAGGATATATGCATTGTAACAGGGATAGTGTACAACGATCGTGCCAGGCTAGGAATATGACATAAAGTAAAGAAATACTTTTGTCCCTGTTCGGTTATACAGTATGAAAGATAACTACAACAAACTTTCTGAAGATTTCTATTGCATTGAGATATTGTAGAACGATCATCCCAGAAATTCAAAAACAGGATATATACATTGTGACAGGGATAGTCTACAACGATCATGTGCGTCTGCTGGAAGTACTTGAATTGATCAAAATTCTGCATTGTGACAGGGATAGTGATGATATGGTCAGATGAACTTCTTGAGAGCAACATAGATGAGGACTGTAACCCTGTGTCCTTGCCTGAGCAGCTAGCTGGACTGTCTACGACGGACTACTGCGTGCAAGAAATGCAAGTTCAAGCTGACCAGACCTGTGTGTGTTCAAGCTCAGTCACTAGTTGATTCCTTAGTTCCCGCGGCTGCAAGAAAGATATCAGCCGGTATACAATATCAGCAGGGTCCCAGAGGATCTTAGCTTGAAAGATCAAGTAATTGTGAATGGTTCATAAATGACAATAGCAACTCCCACCCAAACAACAGAAGAAGAAAAATTCAAACTCCCCACGTCCAGCAGTGAGGATTGGTCACCCACCCATCACATAAAACGCACATACCATTCACATAAAACTCCCAGGTAGGCAATCTATCCTCAACGACTTGTCATAGATTTTTTTTAGTTTTCATAAGTATCCTTAACTTCCAGATTTTCTGCAGCTTAAGGATTAGAAACTCCCTTATAAGCTAACCAACAACATTGATACAGTAGAGTACTCATTTTTATCAAATTCCCATATCACACAGATGACCATCAATGTGTAACTAACTAATTAAGAGATTCATATAAAGTGTTTTGACAATACCTCTCTCTTTCACTGAATTGAAACGATTTCTCGTCATCGGACCAACAAACGGCAGATCTTCAAGAATAGGAATGTCAACGTGTTGATTACGTATTGAATCATCTGCAGTTTGCCGTGCCTGCACGGTCACTCTGCGACCTAACTGAACTTCCTGAGTTTGAGGTCCAACTCTCCCAGCTTCTGCATAATTACTGCAACAGAAAAAAAAAGGCCACTGTTATGGTATATAAGTAGTTCTTCGCAAAGTAATTATTTCTCTACATGTATTTTTGTCATAGTATTCTGAATTAATCATGTACAATCTCATGTCAAAGAGCTATTACTATTTGCTTAAATAAAAGAATTACCTCTTCTTTTCTTCAGCTCAAGAGTACCCCAAAAAAGCAATCCTATTAGCACCACAGCCAGTAAGAGCACTAAAAGCCAACGAAGAGATTTGACATTCTTTGGTTTGCTAGCAATAATAGCCACTTCAGGTATCTTCTGGGTCGGAGCAACTTCAGTCACTGTCGCTGTTGGTGCCGATGAGCAATTATGTGCATCTTCAAGTAATTCCGGATGCTGCCCTCCACACGACGTATATTTCATGAGAAAGTTATCCAATTCTGTACCGTCATTCATCAATTTGCAAATACAGCCTTTAGAATCCAAAGCTGGAACTAAAAGTTCACAGCAAATAGGTTCTGGCTGTGTTGGAATGCACGCTACAGCAATTCTCCTAGATAACAAGTAATGATTACTGCAAAACTCGGACTCTGAAAGTTGTACAATCTGTCTTGCCTCGGACAAAGGGAGAAACATGGATACAATGATCAACAATAAGTAGCCAGTGAACCAAAAGCCCTGTTTCATCACGGAAATAAAACTATTAAAAATTATAGGGACATTTACATTTTTTCCCTAATTTCTGCCCGGCCTCATCTTTACCCCAAAATAAAAACAGTGCTCAACTATACCACTCTTCCGTCTAGTGTTCGTATGGAAATACCCTCCGTGTCGTTTCAATCCGGTCAAAGGCCTTTGACCGTCTACTAGACGTTTTCTAGAGTCTAGACATAGTTGCCCTTGTGTGCATATGCCACTGACATGTGGGACCCACCCTGGAAACTCTCTCTCTCACACACCTCTCCCTGACATGTGGGCTACCCTGGAAACTCTCTGTGTCACCTCTATGTCTCTCTGACATGTGGGCCATAGGACCCACGGTCAGAGTCAATTGAGATTGAAGTTAGCTGGCCAATTAAACATGGGTCCCACATGACAAACTAATGGTTTAACTAAATGGGTAATTAACCTAAACTAGTGGGAGGTCATCGCCGAACTACGCCTATGTTGTCTCAACATAGCCGGTCCCAAGCCCAGGTAAAGGTGAAGGGTTGTGATAGGCTTGGCGAGCCAACATAAAAACTCAGCCACTCTTATGGAGATGAAACCCAAAAGATTTTCATCGGGGCGTAACCCTCTCACCGACGCGCCACATCGGAACCCCCTGGTGGCGCGCCGTATCTTGATCTGGATACGGTGGCAAGTGAGCGAGGATCGGGTCGTCACATCCTTAGTGGCGCGCTACATCGGCGCACGGGTGTAGTGGAAAATGAGCAAGGGTGTTCGCATTTGACTCGACGAGTGCGAAGGGTAAGGAAGCTAGCCAAGCCTAGGAGGATTCGCTTAGGTAGCTGGAACGTAGGGTCTCTGACAAGGAAGCTTCGGGAGCTAGTTGATGCAATGGTGAGGAGAGGTGTTGACATCCTTTGCATCCAAGAAACCAAATGGAGGGGTCAGAAGGCGAAGGAGGTGGAGGATACCGGCTTCAAGCTGCGGTAGATGGGGACGGCTGTAAACAGAAATGGCGTAGGCATCTTGATCAACAAGAGCCTGAGTGGTAGACGTCAAGAGACGTGGGGACCGGATTATCCTAGTCAAGCTGGTAGTTGGGGACTTAGTTCTCAATGTTATCAGCGCGTATGCCCCGCAAGTAGGCCATGATGATAACACCAAGAGAGAGTTCTAGGAAGGTCTGGAAGACATGGTTAGGAGTGTACCGATTGGGGAAAAACTCTTCATAGGAGGAGACCTCAATGGCCACGTGGGTACACCTAACACAGGTTTTGAAGGGGTGCATGGGAGCTTTGGCTATGGAATAAGGAATCAAGAAGGAGAAGATGTCTTAAGCTTTACTCTAGCCTATGACATGATTGTAGCTAACACCCTCTTTAGAAAGAGAGAATCACATTTTCGTAGTGATTTTTAACAATTGTTTTCGTGAACAGAAAGTTTCTGGCTTTTTCAGCAAGATCAAATAACTATCATCCAAGAAGATCCTATAGGTTTTACTTGGCACAAACACTAATTAAAACATAAAAACAAATCTTACCAGAGGCTAGATCAATTATTTATTACTAAATAGCAAGGATAAATATTGGGTTGTCTCCCAACAAGCGTTTTTCTTTAAAGCCTTTTTAGCTAGGCATTAAGATTTTAATGATGCTCACATAAAAGATAAGAATTAAAACGCAAAAAGAGCATCATAAAACACGTGACAAACAGATCTAAGTCTAACATACTTCCTATGCATAGGCATTTTATAAGAAAACAAATTATCATATCAAGCAAAAATTAGCATATGCAAGGAAGAAGAAAGAGACGATAGCAATCTCAACATGACGAGAGGTAATTTAGTAAAATAAAAATTTCTACAACCATATTTTCCTCTCTAATAATAATTACATGTAGGATCATAAGCAAATTCAACAATATAGCTATCACAAAACATATGCTTAACACGATCCACATGTATGC